>NC_062521.1:177500-225101 GCF_022655615.1 Tachysurus fulvidraco
GTTAATGTGTGTAAGTGAAGCACCAAGCCATGTTCTTCATGCTGCTAGCTAATGTTCATGACTGATTGTATAATATAAGCTCCGCCCCTGCTGAGGCACAGACAACACTCTCACCTGCAGACTGTACACCTGCACACTCACCTGAGCGGTAGCTAGTGGGCGTGGCTTTGAGGTTGCTCATAGACATGCCCACTAGTGTGTGATTCAGTGTGGGTGTGGCCATGCGACGATGACCACTACCCTAATCTGTGGGGGGAGGTGCACTGAGTCAGTATTCAGCTGTGATTTATTCTGTATAATTTACATGATGAAGTTTATTCAGTTTCAGTATAAGTTTTAAATGTAAATGCACACAGTAACCCAGTGGGGAAGGAGATAAATTAGATGTCAGATGGGAGGCGGAGCTTTAGAACAGCATGTAATGATATACTGTAGACAGAGGCATATGTAGGCTCCGCCCACTGCCATGACTGACACAGTGCTGTGTTAGAGTTTTGCACTTAAACAGAAATGAGGTTGGTATGAAGTGCCCTTGATATCCTCCCTGCCAATGCAGCCAATTTGTGTGTGTGTGTGTGTGTGTGTGTGTGTGTGTGTGTGTGTGTGTGTGTGAAATATTGCGATATATTGTATACCTTAGATTTCTCCCAGATATGGTACTGACGTTCACCCAACTCACACTGATGATGTCATCACTTACGGAGTGACCTGACGCTAAAGAGTTTAAACGTTAATCATGTTGATATTGTTAATGACGTTAGGATTTGTGTTCAGGTTGATGATGGGTGAGGCGGAGCGAGCTGATAGCTGTTAGAACACCCTTTATATTCTGCTCTGCTTAAAGGTGATGTGCTGTGGACGATGTTTCCATGGTAACCCTGCAGCTATGCTATGCAGTGACATCATTAAAATTTGATTTGTTTCTGTTCACTCGCTGTATTGTGTGTGTGTGGGGGGGGGGGGGCAGTCGAACCGTAGTCTCTATAGTGATATTTAGAGACAGACGGAATGCTTAGATCCGTAGTCATGGCAACACAGTGCTGAGTCCAGGCTGTGTGTCCAGTTCGTGATGTGTTTTACATGCTGTACAAACTGAAACAGACTGAAGAACCGAATGACTTCAAACATTAAGACACTGAATATTATGGGTTATAAATGTGTGTAAATGACTGTAATAAGCATGTTATGAACATTAATAAGTCCAGGGAGTGTTAAGGAGCATGTAAATGTACATTAGTGGGTAATGACTATAAAGTAAGTTACTGTCAGTGTAGTGCAACAAAATGTAGCTGTATGTGTCTAATGAATAATGTGTGTGTGTGTGTTGGGGTGTGTGTACAGATTAATGTGTGTGTGTGTTGGGGTGTGTGTACAGATTAATGTGTGTGTGTCGGGGTGTGTGTACAGATTAATGTGTGTGTGTGTACAGATTAATGTGTGTGTGTTGGGGTGTGTGTACAGATTAATGTGTGTGTGTGTTGGGGTGTGTGTACAGATTAATGTGTGTGTGTGTTGGGGTGTGTGTACAGATTAATGTGTGTGTGTGTTGGGGTGTGTGTACAGATTAATGTGTGTGTGTGTTGGGGTGTGTGTACAGATTAATGTGTGTGTGTGTTGGGGTGTGTGTACAGATTAATGTGTGTGTGTAATAGAGATGAGGGAAAATAGACAATACTGTAGGCATTAATGCATGATGTATATAAACGAGTGTATGTTAGTGTCACAGGCAGAGAGAATGTGTGTTAAATAATTTCTCCTGAGGATGTGACCACAAGGTTGTGTGTGCACAAGGGTGTAGTGCGTGTGTGTGTGTGTGTGTGTGTGTGTGTGTGTGTGTGTGTGTGTTACCTCCAGTTTGTGTAAGCAGTCAGTGAGAGTACTTATTGGTGTGTTATTTTAAGTAGCTCAAGAAACAACCACAACTGCTCAGTTGTTTTGTACACACACACACACACACACACACACACACACACACACACACACTTGGGGTTTTGTACTGAAAATATTATTTTGATGCTTGACTAAATCCAGACTGATTCCAGATGTTCTAAGTCCTGATTAGTGTTAAAAACAAACTCGAATGCAGAAACATTTCTCCTAAAAAGTCAAAAACTGACACACACACCCCCCCCCCCCCCTACACACACACACACACAGTCGACACAAACACACACACACAGTCGTCTGGTACAACATCACTTCTTACGTACACACAGACGTGGTGTTCTTCAAAGATTACAGCCAGGAGGAAATGACATCATCTCTCCCTGTCACACACTCGCTCCCTGTTCACTTTCTATATTAGGAAGACTGGAGTGTCCTGTCTTACACACACACACACACACACACACACACACACTATACTCCTGTGTATCCATTCCATTGTCTTCTACTTCTTCACTTTCTTCACCTTTATTGTTTTTTTTTTTCCATTTTCCTTTTTGTCCTTCAACAAGCCTGACCATTTGTCTTATTTTGTCTTGTACATGGAATTTTGTGTGTTTATTCTTTATGGCCTTTAAGTTTGATTGCCCCCCCCCCCAGTTTCCTTTATTCCACACAACACACAATACTGTAATATTAATCTGCCTCAATCTCTCCCTAATGACTGTAGACATGTGACATCATCACCTCCAAAACATTTCTCTATTTGAGATTTTCAAGCATTTGAGGTTCGTCCGTAAAAGGACGTACAACTAGAACTCCCTGTGTGTGTGTGTGTGTGTGTGTGTGTGTGTGTGTGTGTGTGTGTGTGTGTGTGTGTGTGTGCACGTATTTTTCCTTTCCATACATGGTCCAGCCACTTCACATAGCTTTGTTCAGAAACGTGTACAGAAGAAGCCACACCCCCTAAACACAGACTCCACCCACATTTTATTCTTTCACCTTCTAAGAGGCTTTACAGCATATACATTAGTATAGAGCATCATTTAATGGGAATTTAAATTTAATTTAAACTACATTTGTAGCAGTGTGTGTGTTGGGGGGGGGGGCGGTGTGTAAAGACTTACAGTCATGTAACTCTAACCTCTAGCTCTGTAAAGCCTTAGGTGAGATTATGTCACTAGTTGCTCTCGTATGTTGAGCATTTTGTTCCTGATACTTTCACTGATAAAATGGAAAGTATCAGGAATAAAATAGGTGACACTCAACATGAGAGCAACCAGTGACACAATCTCACCTAAGGCTTTACACAGCTTTACAAGTACAGGACAGGAAGAGTTAGATAAACTTATTACTACAGCTAAATCAACAACATGTTCACTAGACCCCATCCCAACTAAACTACTGAAAGAAGTGTTACATAAAGCTGGTGAGCCTCTTCTTAATATCATTAACTCCTCGTTATCTTTAGGTTACGTCCCGAAGTCTTTTAAGTTGGCAGTTATTAGGCCACTCATCAAAAAACCTAACTTAGACCCTAATGAACTATCAAATTACAGACCTATCTCACACCTTCCGTTTATGTCTAAAATACTAGAAAAAGTTGTGTCTGTTCACCTGAGCTCCTTCTTACAGGAGAGCAACATCCTTGAAGAGTTTCAGTCAGGTTTCAGGCCCCATCATAGCACAGAAACTGCACTTGTTAAAGTTACAAACAACTTGTTCTTAGCTTCGGACCAAGACTGTATGTCACTATTAGTTCTACTTGACCTTAGTGCTGCATTCGACACTATAGACCACAACATTCTTCTAGATCGCTTACAATATTACACAGGTATTCATGGTCAGGCTTTAAGCTGGTTTAGATCCTATCTGTCTGACCGATACCATTTTGTAGAATTAAATGGTGAATCCTCCAGTTTACTACCAGTTAATTATGGGGTCCCTCAAGGATCAGTTCTAGGACCTCTGATTTTCTCTATATACATGCTTCCATTAGGGAACACTATTAGAAGACATGGGATTAGTTTCCATTGTTATGCTGATGACACACAGTTATATATCTCATCAAAACCAGATGAAATAGCCACAGTGTCCAAATTAACTCGGTGCCTTAGAGAGATAAAAGACTGGATGAGCTGCAACTTTCTATTGTTAAACTCAGATAAGACTGAAATACTACTAATAGGTCCAAAAACCAGTGCACATAAACTCTCACAACTTAACTCCCATTTAGAGGGATGTACTGTTACTAGTAGCTCGACAGTGAAAGACCTGGTGTTTATTAGACAGTAACTTGTCTTTAAACTCAGATCACACAGATTACAAACACAGCCTTCTTCACCTTAGAAATATCACCAAGCTGAGAAACATCCTGTCTGTATCTGATGCTGAGAAGCTAGTTCATGCGTTCATGACCTCTAGACTGGACTATTGTAATGCATTACTAGGTGGTTGTCCTGCATCTTTAATAAATAGGTTACAGTTAGTCCAAAATGCAGCTGCCAGAGTTCTCACTAGGACAAGAAAGTATGACCTTTAACCCCAATGTTATCATCTCTACACTGGCTACCTGTTAAGTTTAGAACTGACTACAAACTGCTGCTACTTACGTACAAGGCTCTTAATGGTTTAGCTCCCATGTATCTAACTAGTCTTCTAACACGTTACAATCCTTCACGCTCTCTGACATCACAAAACTCAGGACTTCTGCTAGTTCCCAGAATATCTAAGTCTACTAAAGGTGGTAGAGCGTTTTCTTATTTAGCTCCCAAACTTTGGAATAGTCTTCCTGATAGTGTTCGGGGCTCAGACACACTTTCCCAGTTTAAATGTAGATTAAAAACTCATCTCTTTAGTCAGGCGTACACATAATACATCCCATAATATCATGCACCAGTACATCAGACCAGCACATTTTTATGAACAGCAGATATGTTAATCCCTTTCCACTGCTTCTCTCTTTGTACCCATCCCGAGGCATCCAGACACTGTACCAGCTCCCAACGTCCTCTGTGGGACGAAGCCTTTGGACGTCCACTGAGCCGAGGCCGACTCTAAGAATCCTGAGACATCTCCAGTTAGACTCTGTGGTACTCAGGAGATCAGAAGTCCTTGAACCTCACACCAATACAACATTTAACTGACTGTATATTACAATCACACCCCCAGTGTCACCCATATGAGGATGGGTTCCCCCTTGAGTCCGGTTCCTCTCAAGGTTTCTTCCTTTACCAATTTAAGGCAGTTTTTCCTTGCCACTGCTGCCTGAGTCACCTCAGACTTGCTCATAGGGGAATAAATACATACACACTGTGAACTATATACATCTAATAATAATCTAGAATTTTTATTCTGTTAATTCTTATTTCTTTTATTATTCGTTATTTCCTTTATCATTAATTATGTTTACCTTCTGCTCTGTGTTTATGTTCTGTAAAGCTGCTCTGAGACGATGTCTATTGTAAAAAGCGCTATACAAATAAACTTGTATTGAATTGAACCTGAGGCCTGTGTCACTGCAGACTGAGGGGCTGTCACACACACACACACACACACACACACACACACACACACACACACACACACACACACACACACACACACACACACACACACACACACACACACACACACACACACACACACTGGAAGATGAGGAAACATTAAGTATATTAAACTGCACCAACAAACTATTGATAATATTTACATCTTTAACCCTCAATTTAACCCATTTATAGTTAACTTAGTTATCTAACCCTAACTCTAATCCCAACCCTAGACAAATAATTAGGATCAAAATTATTTTTTATCCTCCATCATATCTGTTATTGTGCAGATGTCACATCTACACACTAACCTTAACCCTAACCCCTAACCCCTAACCCTAACCCCTAACCCTAACCCCTAACCCCTAACCCTAACCCTAGTTAATATCTGTATGTGTTATTATTTACTTGTCTATATTAATCTGCGCTGTCTGTATAAAACTCCTAAACTCTTTCTCACGCTCATTCCTGAAGCGCTTGAATGTCGCATCAACGCTTCAGCTGCTGTAACAATCAGCCAATAAGCATTCGGAGTTTGAGTGAAAGGCGGGGCCGGGGTGTGCGAATTAGCCAATTAGGTGAAAGAGTTTATCATTCCTTCATCTCGTCCCGCCTACTCGCCAGGACTGTCATAGTCCTATCCCTCATTAGGGTGGGCAGATTGATATAAAATCCCGCTTCTCCCCAATTGTATTATCATCTATTTATTTATGATATATAATTACTGATGATAAGAATTTGTATATTAATTACGAACATGGAATGTCCAAAATTCAAAGTTAGAAAAGCCGCAAAACGATAGTACGGATATATTTTGTCTCTGGCAACCCTGCAGTCTGCGTGTGTGTGTGTGTGTGTGTGTGTGTGTGTGTGTGTGTGTGTGTGTGAGAGAGAGAGAGAGAGAGAGAGAGAGAGCGCAGATGAGGAGTGAACGGCTGGTTAGAGTACGTTATGGTTTCTATAGTTAGGGCTCATTTTCTAAAACCAGTTCATTAACTGTGTCTGAAATTTCACCCCAAAATGCTGCTAATCTGTGAGCTGAAGAAGGACATGAGACGTAGCTAACAATACGACAAATAACAACATACACAAATAACAAACGTGTTTACAGATCATATACAATATTTACACATTACACCAACAACTGGGACTGTGATGGGATTACAGTCGTGTTCAGTACTGCTTCAGCCATGGGGAAAGAAGAAAAGAGCAAAAGAAACTAGAACGGTATATTTCCTAAAGAAAATGTGAATGTGCTCGCACGTGACGTCAGTTTCCCTCATCGTGCTGAGTGTTTTGATATATGACATGTCCATGTTGTGCTAAATTTTTGATTTCGCTTATTTTGGGGGCGGGGCTACACGTGACGTCAGTTCCCCTCATCGTGCTGAGTGTTTTATGTTGTGTAACTGAGATATGGCTTCTTTATATTGCAATATGGTTCGTAAGGTGCACTACATGGTTGCTAGGGTTTGGCTGCACAGTTACTATGGTTATATTTGCAGACTAGTTTCTCACCTGCAACAAAAGAGCACACCTGAAAACCCATTTATCTTTTCCTGAAACAAGCGCCATGAAGATCTTGAACTAAAGCATCAATCAGTGATTTTACTGGGAAAAAATATAATCACGTTACAATAAGGATCATTAGTTCAAATGTAATGTATTAACTAACATTTAATAACCATGAGCAATAAATTATTGTATTTAGTAATCTTTGTTAAAATAAAGTTTATTCTTTGTTCATGTTAGTTCACAGTATATTAAGTAACGTTAACACGGCATTAATAATGTATTAGTAAATGTTGAAATTAACATGAACAAAATGAATAAATGCTGTAGAAGTGCAGTTCATTATTAGTTCATGTTAAGTAATGTGGTAACTAATGTCAACTAATGAACCTTTATTATAAAGTTTTAGAAAAACAAAACTGTCCAAGGGTGGATTCGAACCCCGAATCTCTGCATGCTAAACGGGTTCACTATCCACTAAACCATCCAGGAACACGAGGAAGCCTTTGCGGTTTTATGTATTAATTCACTAATGTGAAGAATGGCGCGTCTAACAATACCCAAGCTTTATTATATTACAGTCATTCTTATCATTCTTTGTGATATACGTGTCATATGTTTAAAAAATAATTATGTAATGTGAGGAGACAAAGAAAAAATGCGCTTAATTTTAATTAATGGGTGGCTCTTAAAAGAGCCGTTGCTGTTCTTAAAAGGACATTAGTTTAAAGTGAAATAAAAAATTATAAAAACTACACTGATAGTTGAAAACAACAAAAAGTTATACAAATGGCAGAAACAACAACATATGTGACCGCCGTGCTGAATCTTTCTTACATATGGGCAGAAGCGGGTGGAAAGGAAACCATTGTATATCAGTTAATAAAAGCTGATATATTAAACAGGGACCAGGGTGTTCTGATTCAGCCCGGACTTTGGCCACGTGCATGTTTGTTATTGTTCCTCGTCACGCGTTTGCCCTGCCCTGTTTCCACGCCTGCTCCTAATTTGTATCGGATTGTCTTGTGTATAAATGTGAGCCGCGTTGCCGATGGCAGCGAGAAATCTAGTGTTGTCTTTGTCCTGTCTCGTGGTCCCCTTTATTAAACCCTGTTTTGTTTTACTATCCTGCGTTTGGGTCCGCTTCCTGCCCCGCGTCATGACACAGGGATATTCATCTTCCCTTTGGTCAGATGTTTCTATAACATTATTTGGCGAGGACACGAGTCAAAATCGGCACTGGTTGTGGGTCATATGGACTAAAAACAGAAATGGTGTTAGGGACCAACTAGCCCTGAACAGTCCATATGAACAAACAACACTGGAGCCAGGAGACATTATGCCAAAAGAAGGTAAATTATTTTGTCTGCCTCTAATTGTCATTAACCATAACATTTTTTAAGTATGTGTCGCGACATGTAAATAATTGGGTGTGGCTAACTAGTGTGAAGCATGAGTGAGACTGAGATGCTAAAAAGAGAAATCAAATAAAGTGAAGTACTTTTCATGTATATGATGTGAATTTATTTATTATATAAAGCTTGTCTATTTTCCATAACTACATTTATAAATAACTAAAATATATTGTTACAATACCACTCAAACCCCTATCAAAATGGCATCGGGCCATCGATGAAAGGAAGAAATCGGCTCAGTTTAGCAAATGCATCAGTGCAAAAGAATGATGCAGGGCTTCAGACTGCAATTAAAACGGTTGCATGTGACCAAAAATATTAATTTGCAAGTGATATTGTCGGCGAGATAGCCACTAGTGACTATAAAAATACACTTTATGATCAAAAATTGCATGTCTATTTACTGGCATGTTCTGTGACGAGTAGCCCATCACACCTTTTGTTGTGTTGACTTAATAAAATCAGACCACTTGCAGTTGCTCCTTAATAGATTTTTTTTGTATTAAACGCATTTAATTCACTACATACACACACACACACACACACATATATATATATAAATAAAATTAATCCTAGAAAAATCATACGAGACTGCTCAAAAATTTCACATTCAACATTGGTAAGTTAACGTTACGTAGCCTTTCAGAAACAACGACTCAACGAGCGGCAGGAATCCTATTAGAATACTCGATTTAAAATCATAATTTGTTTTGTTAGTCCAATGACAATCTTGATAGTTATAGAACACTGGAGAAATTCGTGACTGGGCCGACAAAGTGCTTCGCGCACGTGCGACGCTTTATCGAAGAACATTACCGAACGTGCTTACGGTGATTTAATTTAAAACTAATTTTTTTATTTAAATTAAATAAAAAAAAAAAAGTTTTATAAAACGTGCTCTGACGTAACGAAAATCGACTCTAAGCATAAATCGTTTATAAAGTGCCAACTTAGCTCATTCTGCAGAATCCTTTGGGGTAGTGTTCATATAACATGTGAGAATGTACCTCTGTGGGAGGTACTTCTATCCATTCAGGACAAATTGGAGCAATCATCTGATGAACAGCAGGTGTTTCTAATTGTGTTTAAAGCAATTAAACCAAACCTTTAAAATACTGTGAAATACTGTGCGTTCTTTCAAGCAAATCCATAGAACATGGGTCGCCTAAAGAAAGGCCACGCACGGAGGAGGACCGATGTATGGGCAGAAGCGGGAGGAAAAGAGACCATCGTACATCAGTTTTTAAAAGCTGATGTACTGAACAGGACCTGGGTTATTCTTCTAACCTTTGGTCAGATCTCTCCTCGAAGTTATTTGACGAGGACACCAAAAGGAATCGGCACTGGTTGTGGGTCATATGGACTCAAAATAGAAATGGTGTTAAGGACCAAGTAGTCCTTAACAGTCCATATGACCCAACAGCACTGGAGCCAGGAGACATGCCAGAAGGTGAGACAAAAGAAGGTAAATTATTTTGTCTGCCTCTATAATTGTCATCCAACAGCAATTGTATATAGTGGAGTCACAACATATTACACTCTAAAAACTCCTAGGTTAAGAACAACCCAATTTGGGTTATTTTGGGTTAAATTCAACCCAGCGTTGTGTTCGTCCCTTTTGGACCCAGCGCTGGGTTATTTTAACCCATTAGTTAAAAATTACGACACTGCTGGGTTGAATTTAACCCAAAATGGGTCAGAAATTTTAGTCATTAAAATAATCTACGGTACAGCAATACTTACTTCGGTAATCCACCCCCGCCCGGAAACACGGAAGTATGTGGAAGTGCAGTGTTGTAAAAGAATAATAGAGGCATTTTAAATAATGAACATGCATCAAACTGACTGCAGTCAGGAAAATTTACTTCCAATTAAATGTGTGAAATATGAAAAACATTTCATGTAACAGTGAACAAGTTAAAAAACACAGAATCCAAAGAAGCAGTCAGGTCACAGTAATAATACTAAAAGTTTATTAACTATACACAGTTTAATTAATAATAAAAAACAAAAAATTAGTTACAGTTTGTAACTAAAAAAAAGTTAGTTTGTCTGCAAAAATGAATGCTGGCAGAACTCTTACTGCTGGTGTCTCCTCCCCAGGAAGTTCATACACCACAGTCTGTAGAAACTGCCACACCAAGGAACACTGCTTGTTGTTTGTCCGTTAACTTAGAGAGACAGTCAGTGATCAACGTGAAGATATTTTTATTAAAAGAACTCGTGCTCGACATATAACGCATAACACCCGAACATGGCTCACATGTGTTCCTAGTACCTACGCTCAAAGGGGGTGGGAATACCTTCTTAAAGAGCCCAATACATGTTTAAGCTGCAGAACATTATAACATACAAATCACATTGTATTTCTGAACAGATCATCTATCACAATGATCTACATCCCCTTCCTTTAGCTGAAACCTCCTGTCAAAGGGAAGAAACTGTACTGGCATGACTCTGACTTGATCAATAACCATGAATATCAATGACTTGCATTATAACATTGGGTCCATTGCAGTGAATAAATGAACATTAGCAGATACAAATCTAAAGATATGTTCTCTGCATGCATGAAACAAACTACAAACAATGACACTGGCAATGTGGAAAAAAATCGATAATAAACACATTTGAACAGGTACTCAAAATAATAACCCGAGTGTCGCTAAATAGGCCATTACTAGAACTCACTGCTCGTATCTTGGATTAGGCTTGTAGATATGACCTGAACGTGTTCTGTAAGGTGTATTGCTGACATTAATAGGGGATTGTACAGTGTGTTTTGGCAAGTCAATAGGAATGGATTCTGGTTGTGGAAGGTGTGTTTGTGGTGAGTGTGGTATAGGGGGAGCAAAGTCCTGTGTACCTGTGGTGGTGTTCTGGGAGTGAATGTTCTCGGGGTTGAGCTGTGATGGAGGGGGCTCAGCAACAGGAATGACGTGGCGTCTGTTCCTCCTGTATGTTTTCCCATTGCATTGGATAGTGTATGACCGAGGCTCCTTATTCACCTCCTTTACTGCGCCAAGGTGGTTGTAACCTTTCGGGGTTTGCATTCTAACAACTTGTCCCTCTGCCAATGGTTGTAGTGGATGGCTTGAGGCATCGTAGTACCGCTTCTGGGTCATTCTCTTATGACAGAGCTGAGCAGTGACTTGCTGGGCATGTTTGGGAGCTGGCTCCAACAGACTGGAATTAACAGGAATGGCTGACCGTGTCTGTCGTGACAACAGGCGTTGTGCGGGAGAACCCAACATTGAGTCTCGGGGAATGTTTCTCAGATTTAGAAGATTAAGAAATACATCTCTGAGATTTCTCCATCAGCTGTTTGGCACTGCGGACCGCTCTTTCTGCTAGGCCGTTTGACTGTGGGAACTCTGGACTGCTGGTGACATTTATAAAGTCCCACTGTTTGGCAAAGTCTCTGAATTGCTGACTTGTGTACTGCCTGGCATTATCAGAAGTGAGTGTGTGGGGTGTGCCATGGACAGAGAAATGTCTCTACAGTTTCTTTATTACAGCTGACGATGTTACATCACGGAGAAGGTCAATCTCATACCAACCCGAGTATGAATCCACAAGCACTAGGTAGTTTTGGCCATGCCTTTCAAACATCTGTTGCCACAGTAGACCAAGGCAGGTCTGGAACAGGGTACGGCTTTGATGGTTCTTTCGGTTGATGTGGCTTTGTGCTGTTGCAAACTGAACATGTTAGGAGCTCTGCAGTGATATCAGCAGTCATCGTTGGCCAGAAAAGTATACCTCTAGCTCTGTGCTTCGTAGCATCCAGACCAGGGTGACCTCTGTGGACTATGCGGATGTATTCTCCCTGTAATGAGCGAGGAATGACTGTTTTGTGGCCCTTCATTACTATTCCGTCTTCCACAGCAAGCTCATCTCTGTAAGGAAAGTATGGACGCACAGCTGGGCACAAGCTATGTTCTTTATTTGGCCAACCTCTTTGAATCACGGTGCTGAGACTCTGTAGCACTTCATCCTCTGCTGTGTGCTTTCTGAGTTCCTCTAGTCGGGCAGTCGAGATGTAATTGACAGACATGACTTCAAAAGGTGTCATTTTCGATGTCAGGAGGGACTTCTGCATTTGGAGCTCGAGATAGGGTGTCAGCGAGATACATGTGCTTACCCTTTTTGTACACCAGAGTGATGTAGCACTGTAACCTGAGCAACATTCTTTGTAGTCTTGCAGGGGCTGTGTGGATCGGTTTCTTTAGAATGGTCACCTGGGGTTGGTGGTCCGTTTCAACAAGTGTGGGTTTTCCGTACACATAGTCTCTGAACTTAGTACAAGCAAACACGACAGCTAGCAGCTTCTTTTCTATCTGAGCATATCATGTCTCTGTGTCCGAGTGTGCGAGATGCATATGCAACTGGTCTGCCCTCCTGCATGCAAGCAGCACCAAGCCCGAAACATGAAGCATCACAGGTTAGTGTAACCGGCTTCTTCACATCATAGTATGCTAGGACGGGTGGGGTGGACAAACATGACTTGAGGGTTTCAAATGCATTTTGGTGTTGTGGGTACCAGCACCATGCAGTCTCTTTATGGGTCAGCTTTCTGAGGGGTGCAGCAATGTCGCTGAAATTTGGTATAAATTTCCCCTTCCGAGGAAACGCTGTAATGCAGGGACATCCTTGGGAATTGGCATCTCGGAGATTGCCTTTGTCTTGGAAGGATCAGCTTTCAGGCCTTCACTTGTAAAGATGTGTCCCACATAGCTGACTTGATCTAGGTGAAATTTGCATTTAGCAGGGTTTAGCTTGAGCGATACCTCACGCGCCCTGTTCAACACTCTTTCCAAATTAATGTCGTGTTCAGCAGTGTTGCGACCTCCGACAATGATGTCGTCGACAATAATTGCGCAGGGATACCCCGAAAATAACTGCTCCATCGAGCGCTGGAACACTTTGCTCGCAGAGTTTATGCCAAAAGGCATACGGAGAAATCTAACACGCCCAAATGGGGTGCTAAATGTGGTCATCATAAAGGAATTGCGATCTAAGCAAATCTGCCAGAAAGAGTTCTTCGCATCCAGCACTGAAAATACAGTTACTCCCGACATCTGGGATGCCACTTCCTCTACGCTGCGCATTGGGTGATGTGGTCTTAAGGCAGTGTTGAGATCTTTTGGATTGATGCACAGCCTGATTTCTTTTTTGTCCTTTTTATGTGTAGCCACCATGGACGAGACCCAATCCGTCGGCTCCGAGACCGCCGATATGACGCCAAGGCTCTCCATGCAGTCCAGCTCTGCTTTGACACTGCTTTGCATTGCAAGAGGAATGCGATGAGCAGGGCGGACTACAGGCTGTACGCTGGGGTCCACGGTCATAGAATATGTTATCGGGAGTTCTCCAAGCTCGTCTGTGAACAAATCTTTGTACTCATTGAGAAGGTCTTTAGTGCTGCCCTCCATACTGACATGATGCACATCTGGGCTGATAGTAACGACACCCATGTCGAGGCATGCACGAAATCCTAGCAGTGGTTGGACATCTTGATTTACCAAGAAGAATGGAAGTGAATGATTTTGCCCATTTAGGCCACACTGCAATGTCACTAAGCCTTTTGTCTCAATTTTGCTTCCACCATAAGCTACTAGGCTAGGTGCTTTTGATTGCTTCACCGGTCTTCCTTTGGCAATTTGTTCGAAACTCCTTTGTGACATTACATTATATTTTGGCCCAGTGTCAACTTTCACTTCAATTGGAGTTTTGTTTATATACAAAGTGACGAATCCTTCCTCCAACCCTGGCATTTGGGGGTTAACAGTGTTGACAACCTTGTCAAATTCGATGCCATCAACAAACATCGACATTATTTTGCCCATCACTGTGCCTTTGATCTGTAGGAAGAACTCTCCGTTGAATTTGAAGTAATTCCTTCTCAGATTAATCGTCAGCAGCTGGAGGAGATCCCTATCAGGCCTAGAGGTGTCTGAGTATTTCTGGAAAATATTTTTTATGGCCGTTATTCCCTCCTGGATGTCAATATTAGTGTAAAGGCTATCTATGTCCATGGTGAATAAGATAGCCTTTTCAGGAATCTCTAATCCTTTTACCTTTTGGACAAAATCATACGCGTCCTTTATATAGCTGGAATTTCGAATCGACAGGGGATTTAAATGAAAATCTAAAAATTCGGCTGTATAGTACATCTCGCTACTGCAGTACGGTTTGCTCCATTTAGCTTGGTCTTTGTGTATTTTTGGGAGCATGTTAAACCTCCTACTTCTGGGCTGCCCGGTCCCCAATAGGTAGGATTTCTGTTTGGCATTAATACATTCCTTTTTGTAAAGGGATTGAACTATGTACTGCACCATAACTATTGTGTCTAAATAAATAGTTTTAGCTAATCTTCTATAGTATTTAGGGTCAAGTAATTGCCTATATCCCTCCCAAAGGTATTGTTCTCTGTCCCACATCACTATAGCGCTGCCTTTAACGGCAGGTTTAATAACAATTTGTTTTTGTTGCAATTTGCTTTAGCTGCCCTTAAGGCCGCCTGCATCTGTTTAATGGCCGTGTCTTTGGCATTCTGCGCCCGGCCGTTGATCCCCAGGGACAGGATCACATGTTCCACTTCAGTGGAGGGAGTATTTTTATTAATTACCACCTCTATATGTCTAAACGTGGCACCCGGATAGCTCTCTATCTGGAGATCCGGGTTTTTAAATGGAGGGATTCTGGATAGGTTAGAGTCGCCGACAATCAGCCACTTTTTTCGGACAGTAAGCTTCCAGTCAATCATTTTTCTGGATGTGCTTATGTGTCTATTCGGCCCGTCCCCCTCGGAGACACACTGTGTTCCCGAAGGAGTACTGAATTCAACACTTAAGCGGGCCTGTGTGGCTGTCCTAAGGCTGGTGATTTTATCAGGGCTCAGGCTCACTCTTTGTGCCTCCAAACCTTCCATATCACATCCGTCCCCTTCTTCAATCAGGACAATGTCCTCTTCACCATCCTTTTTGGGACACGAGCGAGGGATACGTTGTTCTTTTGGAGAGGCCGGAACATTTATTTCCTCATCCGAATGGCTGTCTGAGTCCTCCTGTCTCATGGGGGACCAGTCACTCTGTGGCTCTGTCATAGTGCATGCAGTTTTAGTCTATTTTTTTTGTACTGGGATGGAGGTTTCAATGAGAGGCTGTGCCTCTGTCTCCCTGTGTACAACAGCCTGCACCACTATGGTATTTTTAGCCACACATGTATTTTCTGTGGGAGGAGGAATGGGAGATGAATTTTGGCTTTCCACTGTCTCACTCTGTTCCTCAGAGTCAATAGAACAGGCCATGGCCTGCCATTGCTCTTCTGCCAATGCATAAGCTTCATGTATGGATTTGTCTTTTAGTCTTGTGCCTAAGACACGTTTTGCCCACAAGATGGCAGTGTTGAAGCATTTATCCCAGCTCTGGGAAGAGAAATGCTGGAGTTTAGCCAACTCCTGTACCAACGCATCCTCATAGTGGTGTTTCAGGATAAGCATGGTTGTGTAGGCCCAGTTTTTAGCATTTCCATAAATGAGAGCTTGTGTTGTGGCATTTGACAAGGCTGGCCTGATGACATCTGCTAGATTATCCTCAATCCTTTTAATGCCAATAGGCTGCTCATGGCTAACATTATTCTGATGGTGTACAAGTTTGATAATGTTAAGCAGTGTACTGGTTTTGGTGATGAAATCAGGATCATCTGAATATTCATCCTCTGTGTTCTGTTCATGATTTATGTGTTTTTTGTTTTGCAGGTGAGGACGAGATGCACGTGGCTGGATCTGCTGTCTTTTCTGTGGTTCCCTTATGAGGGTTTTTTTTGAAGAGACAAAGGTACCGGGTCCATAGCGGACCCGGGTTTCCAAAAATTTTGGCCTATCAGACCTTTGATGAGGATTGTTACGGTAAGAAACGGCTGCCCTTCCGTGGCTGCCATACTTGACTGCGTCAGCATACGAGAGCACTGTCTCTTGTCGTGCCTGACGTTCCATCATGCTGTGTTGATAGGGTCTAGGCCAGACAGCGGCCTGAGTGACGTGTCTGCGTCTGTGTGTTACCACAGTCCATCCATCTCTTTCTGGCAGGAACATTTTTTTGTTTAGGAAAAAAAAAAATTTTTGTATACGTGTGTTTTTGATTTTTAAAAAGGAAAAATGTGAACAAGCCGTTGCAACATTTCGGTTCACTTGGAACCTTCCTCAGGCTGGCTTGTTCAAAAATATTTTTATGAAAAATAAAAATTGAAAATTCTCAAAATACATTTTTCTTTAAACCAAAAGAAATAAAAGTCTTGGAAAAAAGCCTTTTAATTTTCTTTAAGACAAAGAAAATCAAATAAATAAAGGAGATAAATGTCTTGGAAAATAAAAGGCTTTGAATATGTATGTAGATATATGGATATAAAATCAGGGTAATATAGATGCAAGGAGTGTTAGGTGCTTTCTCTCTCAGAGCTAGAAGCAATGAATGAAGTCTGCATCCTCAGGTGTGCTTATTTATAGCTTGGGGGCGGGACTAAATTCAAATGGTCCAATGGGCGCCTTTTCCCATTCAAATTGGAAAATCAGCCTTTGAGAGCCAATCAGAAAATTAGCTGACTTTTTAAATTATCAAAGGACTGTTCCAACTGTTTTTTTTTGGATCTAAATAATGACATATATATCTATATATTAGTATAAGTAATTTTAAATGGAATTTTGATGAAATTACCAATTATAAAAAATTTTTTTGGGGAAAAAGGAATTTTTTAGTAAAGTCTTAATAATTAATTTGTGCACCTTCACTATAATCCAATAAATAATGAACAATTAATTAAAAATTAATATAATTAAAGCCCAATCCTGTCCTTTTCTGTTCCCAGCCTTAAGTCTTCAACTTGGACCGATTCTGGGAAGGAAACTATCAACGATTGAGTGCCATAAGCATGAGGCACAGGCCGATTAGGCTTGGGGTTAGCGGTTAGGGTTAGGATTAGGAGTGGGTTAAGGTTAGGATTAGGAGTGGGTTAAGGTTAGGATTAGGAGTGGGTTATGGTTAGGATTAGGAGTGGGTTAGGGTTTTTGAATTAGGAGTGGGTTATGGTTAGGATTAGGAGTGGGTTAGTGGGTTATGGTTAGGATTAGGAGTGGGGGTTATGGTTAGGATTAGGGGTGGGTTATGGGTAGGATTGGGTTATGGTTAGGAGTTAGAATAATTTTAATTTAATTTATTAATGTATTTATTCATTCATTCATTCATTTATGTATTATTTAAGAAGAATTTAATTTTATAATTAATGGTTTATTTAATGTTGTTAAACAAACATTTTATGAATTTCAGGACACATCATCAGCAGTGCACCTCAGACTCAACGGGTGTTTCGGCCTTTGATCACTGAACACCCTCCTCTGAGGCGGCCAGCCGTAGGTCGATCAAGCCTCGGCTTGTGTCCCATGTCCAATCAGAAGCTGACTAATGCTAAAGCTAAGTAACTCCTCCATATGGGGGGAGTCATTGAACTATTTTGCCTATTAACCTATTTTATCTATCTATTTAATTTATTTATTTATAATTGTATATAATTTGCTCTTCAAAGAAGAGAGTGGACGTGAAGGAGAGCAGAATGGGAGAGAACTATCTTTCCCTATCTCATCTTAGTTTCTCCTATTTGTCGTTATCTTTAACGTTATCATTTTGCTACTGTTATTGTTAACCTTATTTGAGTATTATTTCTATCAAAGTGCTAACCTGGACATTTTCTAAAATGTAGTGAGGAAAATGGGAAGCTAACATGGTGTGGGTGCAGTGTGGTGCATGATGTGCTGTCGTGTGGTTGGTGCTAGGGTTAGGGTTAGGGTTAGGGTGTGTGGTCAAAACGAAAATGGGTTAGGGTTAGGGGTATAAGGGATAAATGCGAAAGTGAACCCCCCTACCTGAGGGGGTGCACTTCGTTTCTATAGGTCCTAGAAGGCTGAAATTCAGTATATATACTAATTAAGGGACGGTAAGTTGATTGCACATGGTTTCAGCTCGATAGCGCCACCACCAGTCGAGATATAGTATTGCACATTATTTTCCTATGGGTTTCTGTACAAAATTAGGGTTGGGGTTAGGATTAGGGTAGGTTTTAAAGTTGGGGTTAGGTTTAGGAGTTTACCCTTAGGAACATACTACAAGTCTTTAATGTGCTATCATCACTCTATTCTATGGGGTTCTCCATTGGCAGAGCATCCAGTTCAATAACTTTTGAAAAGAGGCACACACCACTCCAAAACAAGTTGCTAAATATTTATTTGACCCTAAAGAATATACTACAAGTCTTTAATGTGCTATTATTTACTCTAGATGTTCAATTTCCATCTTCACTCTATTCTATGGGGTTCTCCATTGGCAGAGCATCCAGTTCAATAACTTTTGAAAAGAGTCACACACCACTCCAGAACAAGTTGCTAAATATTTATTTGACCCTAAAGAACATACTACAAGTCTTTAATGTGCTATTATTTACTCTAGATGTTCAATTTCCATCATCACTCTATTCTATGGGGTTCTCCATTGGCAGAGCATCCAGTTCAATAACTTTTGAAAAGAGGCACACACCACTCCAAAACAAGTTGCTAAATATTTATTTGACCCTAAAGAACATACTACAAGTCTTTAATGTGCTATTATTTACTCTAGATGTTCACTTTCCATAATCACTCTATTCTATGGGGTTCTCCATTGGCAGAGCATCCAGTTCAATAACTTTTGAAAAGAGGCACACACCACTCCAAAACAAGTTGCTAAATATTTATTTGACCCTAAAGAACATACTACAAGTCTTTAATGTGCTATTATTTACTCTAGATGTTCAATTTCCATCATCACTCTATTCTATGGGGTTCTCCATTGGCAGAGCATCCAGTTCAATAACTTTTGAAAAGAGGCACACACCACTCCAGAACAAGTTGCTAAATATTTATTTGACCCTAAAGAACATACTACAAGTCTTTAATGTGCTATTATTTACTCTAGATGTTCACTTTCCATCATCACTCTATTCTATGGGGTTCTCCATTGGCAGAGCATCCAGTTCAATAACTTTTGAAAAGAGGCACACACCACTCCAAAACAAGTTGCTAAATATTTATTTGACCCTAAAGAACATACTACAAGTCTTTAATGTGCTATTATTTACTCTAGATGTTCAATTTCCATCATCACTCTATTCTATGGGGTTCTCCATTGGCAGAGCATCCAGTTCAATAACTTTTGATAAGAGGCACACACCACTCCAGAACAAGTTGCTAAATATTTATTTGACCCTAAAGAACATACTACAAGTCTTTAATGTGCTATTATTTACTCTAGATGTTCACTTTCCATCATCACTCTATTCTATGGGGTTCTCCATTGGCAGAGCATCCAGTTCAATAACTTTTGAAAAGAGGCACACACCACTCCAAAACAAGTTGCTAAATATTTATTTGACCCTAAAGAACATACTACAAGTCTTTAATGTGCTATTATTTACTCTAGATGTTCAATTTCCATCATCACTCTATTCTATGGGGTTCTCCATTGGCAGAGCATCCAGTTCAATAACTTTTGAAAAGAGTCACACACCACTCCAGAACAAGTTGCTAAATATTTATTTGACCCTAAAGAACATACTACAAGTCTTTAATGTGCTATTATTTACTCTAGATGTTCACTTTCCATCATCACTCTATTCTATGGGGTTCTCCATTGGCAGAGCATCCAGTTCAATAACTTTTGAAAAGAGGCACACACCACTCCAAAACAAGTTGCTAAATATTTATTTGACCCTAAAGAACATACTACAAGTCTTTAATGTGCTATTATTTACTCTAGATGTTCAATTTCCATCATCACTCTATTCTATGGGGTTCTCCATTGGCAGAGCATCCAGTTCAATAACTTTTGAAAAGAGGCACACACCACTCCAAAACAAGTTGCTAAATATTTATTTGACCCTAAAGAACATACTACAAGTCTTTAATGTGCTATTATTTACTCTAGATGTTCAATTTCCATCATCACTCTATTCTATGGGGTTCTCCATTGGCAGAGCATCCAGTTCAATAACTTTTGAAAAGAGGCACACACCACTCCAAAACAAGTTGCTAAATATTTATTTGACCCTAAAGAACATACTACAAGTCTTTAATGTGCTATTATTTACTCTAGATGTTCAATTTCCATCATCACTCTATTCTATGGGGTTCTCCAGTGGCAGAGCATCCAGTTCAATAACTTTTGAAAAGAGGCACACACCACTCCAAAACAAGTTGCTAAATATTTATTTGACCCTAAAGAACATACTACAAGTCTTTAATGTGCTATTATTTACTCTAGATGTTCACTTTCCATCATCACTCTATTCTATGGGGTTCTCCATTGGCAGAGCATCCAGTTCAATAACTTTTGAAAAGAGGCACACACCACTCCAAAACAAGTTGCTAAATATTTATTTGACCCTAAAGAACATACTACAAGTCTTTAATGTGCTATAATTTACTCTAGATGTTCAATTTCCATCATCACTCTATTCTATGGGGTTCTCCATTGGCAGAGCATCCAGTTCAATAACTTTTGAAAAGAGGCACACACCACTCCAAAACAAGTTGCTAAATATTTATTTGACCCTAAAGAACATACTACAAGTCTTTAATGTGCTATTATTTACTCTAGATGTTCAATTTCCATCATCACTCTATTCTATGGGGTTCTCCATTGGCAGAGCATCCAGTTCAATAACTTTTGAAAAGAGGCACACACCACTCCAAAACAAGTTGCTAAATATTTATTTGACCCTAAAGAACATACTACAAGTCTTTAATGTGCTATTATTTACTGTAGATGTTCAATTTCCATCATCACTCTATTCCATCATCACTCTATTCTATGGGGTTCTCCAGTGGCAGAGCATCCAGTTCAATAACTTTTGAAAAGAGGCACACACCACTCCAAAACAAGTTGCTAAATATTTATTTGACCCTAAAGAACATACTACAAGTCTTTAATGTGCTATAATTTACTCTAGATGTTCAATTTCCATCATCACTCTATTCTATGGGGTTCTCCATTGGCAGAGCATCCAGTTCAATAACTTTTGAAAAGAGGCACACACCACTCCAAAACAAGTTGCTAAATATTTATTTGACCCTAAAGAACATACTACAAGTCTTTAATGTGCTATTATTTACTCTAGATGTTCAATTTCCATCATCACTCTATTCTATGGGGTTCTCCATTGGCAGAGCATCCAGTTCAATAACTTTTGAAAAGAGGCACACACCACTCCAAAACAAGTTGCTAAATATTTATTTGACCCTAAAGAACATACTACAAGTCTTTAATGTGCTATTATTTACTCTAGATGTTCAATTTCCATCATCACTCTATTCTATGGGGTTCTCCATTGGCAGAGCATCCAGTTCAATAACTTTTGAAAAGAGGCACACACCACTCCAGAACAAGTTGCTAAATATTTATTTGACCCTAAAGAACATACTACAAGTCTTTAATGTGCTATTATTTACTCTAGATGTTCACTTTCCATCATCACTCTATTCTATGGGGTTCTCCATTGGCAGAGCATCCAGTTCAATAACTTTTGAAAAGAGGCACACACCACTCCAAACAAGTTGCTAAATATTTATTTGACCCTAAAGAACATACTACAAGTCTTTAATGTGCTATTATTTACTGTAGATGTTCAATTTCCATCATCACTCTATTCTATGGGGTTCTCCATTGGCAGAGCATCCAGTTCAATAACTTTTGAAAAGAGGCACACACCACTCCAGAACAAGTTGCTAAATATTTATTTGACCCTAAAGAACATACTACAAGTCTTTAATGTGCTATTATTTACTCTGGATGTTCAATTTCCATCATCACTCTATTCTAAGGGGTTCTCCATTGGCAGAGCATCCAGTTCAATAACTTCTAAAAAGGGGCACACACCACTCTAAAACAAGTTGCTAAATATTTATTTGACCCTAAAGAACATACTACATGTCTTTAATGTGCTATTATTTACTCTAGATGTTCAATTTCCATCATCACTCTATTCTATGGGGTTCTCCAGTGGCAGAGCATCCAGTTCAATAACTTTTGAAAAGAGTCACACACCACTCCAGAACAAGTTGCTAAATATTTATTTGACCCTAAAGAACATACTACAAGTCTTTAATGTGCTATTATTTACTCTAGATGTTCACTTTCCATCATCACTCTATTCTATGGGGTTCTCCATTGGCAGAGCATCCAGTTCAATAACTTTTGAAAAGAGGCACACACCACTCCAAAACAAGTTGCTAAATATTTATTTGACCCTAAAGAACATACTACAAGTCTTTAATGTGCTATAATTTACTCTAGATGTTCAATTTCCATCATCACTCTATTCTATGGGGTTCTCCATTGGCAGAGCATCCAGTTCAATAACTTTTGAAAAGAGGCACACACCACTCCAAAACAAGTTGCTAAATATTTATTTGACCCTAAAGAACATACTACAAGTCTTTAATGTGCTATTATTTACTCTAGATGTTCAATTTCCATCATCACTCTATTCTATGGGGTTCTCCATTGGCAGAGCATCCAGTTCAATAACTTTTGAAAAGAGTCACACACCACTCCAAACAAGTTGCTAAATATTTATTTGACCCTAAAGAACATACTACAAGTCTTTAATGTGCTATTATTTACTGTAGATGTTCACTTTCCATCATCACTCTATTCTATGGGGTTCTCCATTGGCAGAGCATCCAGTTCAATAACTTTTGAAAAGAGGCACACACCACTCCAAAACAAGTTGCTAAATATTTATTTGACCCTAAAGAACATACTACAAGTCTTTAATGTGCTATTATTTTACTCTAGATGTTCAATTTCCATCATCACTCTATTCTATGGGGTTCTCCAGTGGCAGAGCATCCAGTTCAATAACTTTTGAAAAGAGGCACACACCACTCCAAAACAAGTTGCTAAATATTTATTTGACCCTAAAGAACATACTACAAGTCTTTAATGTGCTATTATTTACTCTAGATGTTCAATTTCCATCATCACTCTATTCTATGGGGTTCTCCATTGGCAGAGCATCCAGTTCAATAACTTTTGAAAAGAGTCACACACCACTCCAGAACAAGTTGCTAAATATTTATTTGACCCTAAAGAACATACTACAAGTCTTTAATGTGCTTTAATTTACTCTAGATGTTCAATTTCCATCATCACTCTATTCTATGGGGTTCTCCATTGGCAGAGCATACAGTTCAATAACTTTTGAAAAGAGGCACACACCACTCCAAAACAAGTTGCTAAATATTTATTTGACCCTAAAGAACATACTACAAGTCTTTAATGTGCTATTATTTACTCTAGATGTTATGTGCTATAATTTACTCTAGATGTTCAATTTCCATCATCACTCTATTCTATGGGGTTCTCCAGTGGCAGAGCATCCAGTTCAATAACTTTTGAAAAGAGGCACACACCACTCCAGAACAAGTTGCTAAATATTTATTTGACCCTAAAGAACATACTACAAGTCTTTAATGTGCTATAATTTACTCTAGATGTTCAATTTCCATCATCACTCTATTCTATGGGGTTCTCCAGTGGCAGAGCATCCAGTTCAATAACTTTTGAAAAGAGGCACACACCACTCCAAAACAAGTTGCTAAATATTTATTTGACCCTAAAGAACATACTACAAGTCTTTAATGTGCTATTATTTACTGTAGATGTTCAATTTGTAGTATGTTCTTTAGGGCCAAAAAAATATTTAGCAACTTGTTTTGGAGTGATGTGTGGCTCTTTTCAAAAGTTATTGAACTGGATGCTGTGCCACTGGAGAACCCCATAGAATAGAGTGATGATAGCACATTAAAGACTTGTAGTATGTTCCTAAGGGTAAACTCCTAAACCTAACCCCAACCGTAAAACCTACCCTAATCCTAACCCCAACCCTAATTTTGTACAGAAACCAATAGGAAAATAATGTGCAATACTATATCTCGACTGGTGGTGGCGCTATCGAGCTGAAACCATGTGCAATCAACTTACCGTCCCTTAATTAGCATATATACTGAATTTCAGCCTTCTAGGACCTATAGAAACGAAGTGCACCCCCTCAGGTAGGGGGGTTCACTTTCGCATTTATCCCTTATACCCCTAACCCTAACCCATTTTCGTTTTGACCACACACCCTAACCCTAACCCTAACCCTAGCACCAACCACACGACAGCACATCATGCACCACACTGCACCCACACCATGTTAGCTTCCCATTTTCCTCACTACATTTTAGAAAATGTCCAGGTTAGCACTTTGATAGAAATAATACTCAAATAAGGTTAACAATAACAGTAGCAAAATGATAACGTTAAAGATAACGACAAATAGGAGAAACTAAGATGAGATAGGGAAAGATAGTTCTCTCCCATTCTGCTCTCCTTCACGTCCACTCTCTTCTTTGAAGAGCAAATTATATACAATTATAAATAAATAAATTAAATAGATAGATAAAATAGGTTAATAGGCAAAATAGTTCAATGACTCCCCCCATATGGAGGAGTTACTTAGCTTTAGCATTAGTCAGCTTCTGATTGGACATGGGACACAAGCCGAGGCTTGATCGACCTACGGCTGGCCGCCTCAGAGGAGGGTGTTCAGTGATCAAAGGCCGAAACACCCGTTGAGTCTGAGGTGCACTGCTGATGATGTGTCCTGAAATTCATAAAATGTTTGTTTAACAACATTAAATAAACCATTAATTATAAAATTAAATTCTTCTTAAATAATACATAAATGAATGAATGAATGAATAAATACATTAATAAATTAAATTAAAATTATTCTAAACTCCTAACCATAACCCAATCCTACCCATAACCCACCCCTAATCCTAACCATAACCCCCACTCCTAATCCTAACCATAACCCACTAACCCACTCCTAATCCTAACCATAACCCACTCCTAATTCAAAAACCCTAACCCACTCCTAATCCTAACCATAACCCACTCCTAATCCTAACCTTAACCCACTCCTAATCCTAACCTTAACCCACTCCTAATCCTAACCCTAACCGCTAACCCCAAGCCTAATCGGCCTGTGCCTCATGCTTATGGCACTCAATCGTTGATAGTTTCCTTCCCAGAATCGGTCCAAGTTGAAGACTTAAGGCTGGGAACAGAAAAGGACAGGATTGGGCTTTAATTATATTAATTTTTAATTAATTGTTCATTATTTATTGGATTATAGTGAAGGTGCACAAATTAATTATTAAGACTTTACTAAAAAATTCCTTTTTCCCCAAAAAATTTTTTTATAATTGGTAATTTCATCAAAATTCCATATAAAATTACTTATACTAATATATAGATATATATGTCATTATTTAGATCAAAAAAAAAAAACAGTTGGAACAGTCCTTTGATAATTTAAAAAGTCAGCTAATTTTCTGATTGGCTCTCAAAGGCTGATTTTCCAATTTGAATGGGAAAAGGCGCCCATTGGACCATTTGAATTTAGTCCCGCCCCCAAGCTATAAATAAGCACACCTGAGGATGCAGACTTCATTCATTGCTTCTAGCTCTGAGAGAGAAAGCACCTAACACTCCTTGCATCTATATTACCCTGATTTTATATCCATATATCTACATACATATTCAAAGCCTTTTATTTTCCAAGACATTTATCTCCTTTATTTATTTGATTTTCTTTGTCTTAAAGAAAATTAAAAGGCTTTTTTCCAAGACTTTTATTTCTTTTGGTTTAAAGAAAAATGTATTTTGAGAATTTTCAATTTTTATTTTTCATAAAAATATTTTTGAACAAGCCAGCCTGAGGAAGGTTCCAAGTGAACCGAAATGTTGCAACGGCTTGTTCACATTTTTCCTTTTTAAAAATCAAAAACACACGTATACAAAATTTTTTTTTTTTCTTAAACAAAAAAATTAAAAAACAAAAAAATGTTCCTGCCAGAAAGAGATGGATGGACTGTGGTAACACACAGACGCAGACACGTCACTCAGGCCGCTGTCTGGCCTAGACCCTATCAACACAGCATGATGGAACGTCAGGCACGACAAGAGACAGTGCTCTCGTATGCTGACGCAGTCAAGTATGGCAGCCACGGAAGGGCAGCCGTTACTTACCGTAACAATCCTCATCAAAGGTCTGATAGGCCAAAATTTTTGGAAACCCGGGTCCGCTATGGACCCGGTACCTTTGTCTCTTCAAAAAAAACCCTCATAAGGGAACCACAGAAAAGACAGCAGATCCAGCCACGTGCATCTCGTCCTCACCTGCAAAACAAAAAACACATAAATCATGAACAGAACACAGAGGATGAATATTCAGATGATCCTGATTTCATCACCAAAACCAGTACACTGCTTAACATTATCAAACTTGTACACCATCAGAATAATGTTAGCCATGAGCAGCCTATTGGCATTAAAAGGATTGAGGATAATCTAGCAGATGTCATCAGGCCAGCCTTGTCAAATGCCACAACACAAGCTCTCATTTATGGAAATGCTAAAAACTGGGCCTACACAACCATGCTTATCCTGAAACACCACTATGAGGATGCGTTGGTACAGGAGTTGGCTAAACTCCAGCATTTCTCTTCCCAGAGCTGGGATAAATGCTTCAACACTGCCATCTTGTGGGCAAAACGTGTCTTAGGCACAAGACTAAAAGACAAATCCATACATGAAGCTTATGCATTGGCAGAAGAGCAATGGCAGGCCATGGCCTGTTCTATTGACTCTGAGGAACAGAGTGAGACAGTGGAAAGCCAAAATTCATCTCCCATTCCTCCTCCCACAGAAAATACATGTGTGGCTAAAAATACCATAGTGGTGCAGGCTGTTGTACACAGGGAGACAGAGGCACAGCCTCTCATTGAAACCTCCATCCCAGTACAAAAAAAATAGACTAAAACTGCATGCACTATGACAGAGCCACAGAGTGACTGGTCCCCCATGAGACAGGAGGACTCAGACAGCCATTCGGATGAGGAAATAAATGTTCCGGCCTCTCCAAAAGAACAACGTATCCCTCGCTCGTGTCCCAAAAAGGATGGTGAAGAGGACATTGTCCTGATTGAAGAAGGGGACGGATGTGATATGGAAGGTTTGGAGGCACAAAGAGTGAGCCTGAGCCCTGATAAAATCACCAGCCTTAGGACAGCCACACAGGCCCGCTTAAGTGTTGAATTCAGTACTCCTTCGGGAACACAGTGTGTCTCCGAGGGGGACGGGCCGAATAGACACATAAGCACATCCAGAAAAATGATTGACTGGAAGCTTACTGTCCGAAAAAAGTGGCTGATTGTCGGCGACTCTAACCTATCCAGAATCCCTCCATTTAAAAACCCGGATCTCCAGATAGAGAGCTATCCGGGTGCCACGTTTAGACATATAGAGGTGGTAATTAATAAAAATACTCCCTCCACTGAAGTGGAACATGTGATCCTGTCCCTGGGGATCAACGGCCGGGCGCAGAATGCCAAAGACACGGCCATTAAACAGATGCAGGCGGCCTTAAGGGCAGCTAAAGCAAATTGCAACAAAAACAAATTGTTATTAAACCTGCCGTTAAAGGCAGCGCTATAGTGATGTGGGACAGAGAACAATACCTTTGGGAGGGATATAGGCAATTACTTGACCCTAAATACTATAGAAGATTAGCTAAAACTATTTATTTAGACACAATAGTTATGGTGCAGTACATAGTTCAATCCCTTTACAAAAAGGAATGTATTAATGCCAAACAGAAATCCTACCTATTGGGGACCGGGCAGCCCAGAAGTAGGAGGTTTAACATGCTCCCAAAAATACACAAAGACCAAGCTAAATGGAGCAAACCGTACTGCAGTAGCGAGATGTACTATACAGCCGAATTTTTAGATTTTCATTTAAATCCCCTGTCGATTCGAAATTCCAGCTATATAAAGGACGCGTATGATTTTGTCCAAAAGGTAAAAGGATTAGAGATTCCTGAAAAGGCTATCTTATTCACCATGGACATAGATAGCCTTTACACTAATATTGACATCCAGGAGGGAATAACGGCCATAAAAAATATTTTCCAGAAATACTCAGACACCTCTAGGCCTGATAGGGATCTCCTCCAGCTGCTGACGATTAATCTGAGAAGGAATTACTTCAAATTCAACGGAGAGTTCTTCCTACAGATCAAAGGCACAGTGATGGGCAAAATAATGTCGATGTTTGTTGATGGCATCGAATTTGACAAGGTTGTCAACACTGTTAACCCCCAAATGCCAGGGTTGGAGGAAGGATTCGTCACTTTGTATATAAACAAAACTCCAATTGAAGTGAAAGTTGACACTGGGCCAAAATATAATGTAATGTCACAAAGGAAGTTTCGAACAAATTGCCAAAGGAAGACCGGTGAAGCAATCAAAAGCACCTAGCCTAGTAGCTTATGGTGGAAGCAAAATTGAGACAAAAGGCTTAGTGACATTGCAGTGTGGCCTAAATGGGCAAAATCATTCACTTCCATTCTTCTTGGTAAATCAAGATGTCCAACCACTGCTAGGATTTCGTGCATGCCTCGACATGGGTGTCGTTACTATCAGCCCAGATGTGCATCATGTCAGTATGGAGGGCAGCACTAAAGACCTTCTCAATGAGTACAAAGATTTGTTCACAGACGAGCTTGGAGAACTCCCGATAACATATTCTATGACTGTGGACCCCAGCGTACAGCCTGTAGTCCGCCCTGCTCATCGCATTCCTCTTGCAATGCAAAGCCGTGTCAAAGCAGAGCTGGACCGCATGGAGAGCCTTGGCGTCATATCGGCGGTCTCGGAGCCGACGGATTGGGTCTCGTCCATGGTGGCAACACATTAAAAAGGACAAAAAAGAAATCAGGCTGTGCATCAATCCAAAAGATCTCAACACTGCCTTTAAAAAGACCACATCACCCAATGCGCAGCGTAGAGGAAGTGGCATCCCAGATGTCGGGAGCAACTGTATTTTCAGTGCTGGATGCGAAGAACTCTTTCTGGCAGATTCGCTTAGATCGCAATTCCTTTATGATGACCACATTTAGCACCCCATTTGGGCGTGTTAGATTTCTCCGTATGCCTTTTGGCATAAATTCTGCGAGTGAAGTGTTCCAGCGGTCGATGGAGCAGTTATTTTCGGGGTATCCCTGCGCAATTATTGTCGACGACATCATTGTCGGAGGTCGCAACACTGCTGAACACTACATTAATTTGGAAAGAGTGTTGAACATGGCGCGTGAGGTATCGCTCAAGCTAAACCCTGCTAAATGCGAATTTCGCCAAGATCAAGTCAGCTATGTGGGACACATCTTTACAAGTGATAGCCTGAAAGCTGATCCTTCCAAGACAAAGGCAATCTCTGAGATGCCAATTCCCAAGGATGTCCCTGCATTACAGCGTTTCCTCGGAAGGGGAAATTTACACCAAATTTCAGCGACATTGCTGCACCCCTCAGAAAGCTGACCCATAAAGAGACTGCATGGTGCTGGTACCCACAACACCAAAATGCATTTGAAACCCTCAAGTCATGTTTGTCCACCCCACCCGTCCTAGCATACTATGATGTGAAGAAGCCGGTTACACTAACCTGTGATGCTTCATGTTTCGGGCTTGGTGCTGCTTGCATGCAGGAGGGCAGACCAGTTGCATATGCATCTCGCACACTCGGACACAAAGACATGATATGCTCAGATAGAAAAGAAGCTGCTAGCTGTCGTGTTTGCTTGTACTAAGTTCAGAGACTGTGTACGGAAAACCCACACTTGTTGAAACGGACCACCAACCCCAGGTGACCATTCTAAAGAAACCGATCCACACAGCCCCTGCAAGACTACAAAGAATGTTGCTCAGGTTACAGTGCTACATCACTCTGGTGTACAAAAAGGGTAAGCACATGTATCTCGCTGACACCCTATCTCGAGCTCCAAATGCAGAAGTCCCTCCTGACATCGAAAATGACACCTTTTGAAGTCATGTCTGTCAATTACATCTCGACTGCCCGACTAGAGGAACTCAGAAAGCACACAGCAGAGGATGAAGTGCTACAGAGTCTCAGCACCGTGATTCAAAGAGGTTGGCCAAATAAAGAACATAGCTTGTGCCCAGCTGTGCGTCCATACTTTCCTTACAGAGATGAGCTTGCTGTGGAAGACGGAATAGTAATGAAGGGCCACAAAACAGTCATTCCTCGCTCATTACAGGGAGAATACATCCGCATAGTCCACAGAGGTCACCCTGGTCTGGATGCTACGAAGCACAGAGCTAGAGGTATACTTTTCTGGCCAACGATGACTGCTGATATCACTGCAGAGCTCCTAACACGTTCAGTTTGCAACAGCACAAAGCCACATCAACCGAAAGAACCATCAAAGCCGTACCCTGTTCCAGACCTGCCTTGGTCTACTGTGGCAACAGATATGTTTGAAAGGCATGGCCAAAACTACCTAGTGCTTGTGGATTCATACTCAGGTTGGTATGAGATTGACTTTCTTCGTGATGTAACATCGTCAGCTGTAATAAAGAAACTGAAGAGACATTTCTCTGTCCATGGCACACCCCACACACTCATTTCTGATAATGCCAGGCAGTACACAAGTCAGCAATTCAGAGACTTTGCCAAACAGTGGGACTTTATAAATGTCACCAGCAGTCCAGAGTTCCCACAGTCAAACGGCCTAGCAGAAAGAGCGGTCCGCAGTGCCAAACAGCTGATGGAGAAATCTCAGAGATGTATTTCTTAATCTTCTAAATCTGAGAAACATTCCCCGAGACTCAATGTTGGGTTCTCCCGCACAACGCCTGTTGTCACGACAGACACGGTCAGCCATTCCTGTTAATTCCAGTCTGTTGGAGCCAGCTCCCAAACATGCCCAGCAAGTCACTGCTCAGCTCTGTCATAAGAGAATGACCCAGAAGCGGTACTACGATGCCTCAAGCCATCCACTACAACCATTGGCAGAGGGACAAGTTGTTAGAATGCAAACCCCGAAAGGTTACAACCACCTTGGCGCAGTAAAGGAGGTGAATAAGGAGCCTCGGTCATACACTATCCAATGCAATGGGAAAACATACAGGAGGAACAGACGCCACGTCATTCCTGTTGCTGAGCCCCCTCCATCACAGCTCAACCCCGAGAACATTCACTCCCAGAACACCACCACAGGTACACAGGACTTTGCTCCCCCTATACCACACTCACCACAAACACACCTTCCACAACCAGAATCCATTCCTATTGACTTGCCAAAACACACTGTACAATCCCCTATTAATGTCAGCAATACACCTTACAGAACACGTTCAGGTCATATCTACAAGCCTAATCCAAGATACGAGCAGTGAGTTCTAGTAATGGCCTATTTAGCGACACTCGGGTTATTATTTTGAGTACCTGTTCAAATGTGTTTATTATCGATTTTTTTCCACATTGCCAGTGTCATTGTTTGTAGTTTGTTTCATGCATGCAGAGAACATATCTTTAGATTTGTATCTGCTAATGTTCATTTATTCACTGCAATGGACCCAATGTTATAATGCAAGTCATTGATATTCATGGTTATTGATCAAGTCAGAGTCATGCCAGTACAGTTTCTTCCCTTTGACAGGAGGTTTCAGCTAAAGGAAGGGGATGTAGATCATTGTGATAGATGATCTGTTCAGAAATACAATGTGATTTGTATGTTATAATGTTCTGCAGCTTAAACATGTATTGGGCTCTTTAAGAAGGTATTCCCACCCCCTTTGAGCGTAGGTACTAGGAACACATGTGAGCCATGTTCGGGTGTTATGCGTTATATGTCGAGCACGAGTTCTTTTAATAAAAATATCTTCACGTTGATCACTGACTGTCTCTCTAAGTTAACGGACAAACAACAAGCAGTGTTCCTTGGTGTGGCAGTTTCTACAGACTGTGGTGTATGAACTTCCTGGGGAGGAGACACCAGCAGTAAGAGTTCTGCCAGCATTCATTTTTGCAGACAAACTAACTTTTTTTTAGTTACAAACTGTAACTAATTTTTTTTGTTTTTTATTATTAATTAAACTGTGTATAGTTAATAAACTTTTATTATTATTACTGTGACCTGACTGCTTCTTTGGATTCTGTGTTTTTTAACTTGTTCACTGTTACATGAAATGTTTTCATATTTCACACATTTAATTGGAAGTAAATTTTCCTGACTGCAGTCAGTTTGATGCATGTTCATTATTTAAAATGCCTCTATTATTCTTTTACAACACTGCACTTCCACATACTTCCGTGTTTCCGGGCGGGGGTGGATTACCGAAGTAAGTATTGCTGTACCGTAGATTATTTTAATGACTAAAATTTCTGACCCATTTTGGGTTAAATTCAACCCAGCAGTGTCGTAATTTTTAACTAATGGGTTAAAATAACCCAGCGCTGGGTCCAAAAGGGACGAACACAACGCTGGGTTGAATTTAACCCAAAATAACCCAAATTGGGTTGTTCTTAACCTAGGAGTTTTTAGAGTGTAATATGTTGTGACTCCACTATATACAATTGCTGTTGGATGACAATTATAGAGGCAGACAAAATAATTTACCTTCTTTTGTCTCACCTTCTGGCATGTCTCCTGGCTCCAGTGCTGTTGGGTCATATGGACTGTTAAGGACTACTTGGTCCTTAACACCATTTCTATTTTGAGTCCATATGACCCACAACCAGTGCCGATTCCTTTTTGTATCCTCGCCAAATAACTTCGAGGAGAGATCTGACCAAAGGTTAGAAGAATAACCCAGGTCCCTGTTCAGTACATCAGCTTTTAAAAACTGATGTACGATGTTCTCTTTGCCTCCCGCTTCTGCCCATACATCTGTCCTCCTCCGTGCGTGGCCTTTCTTTAGGCGACCCATGTTCTATGGATTTGCTTGAAAGAACCCACAGTATTTCACAGTATTTTAAAGGTTTGGTTTAATTGCTTTAAACACAATTGGAAACACCTGCTGTTCATCAGATGATTGCTCCAATTTGTCCTGAATGGATAGAAGTACCTCCCACAGAGGTACATTCTCACATGTTATATGAACACTACCCCAAAGGATTCTGCAGAATAAGCTAAGTTGGCACTTTATAAACAATTTTTATGCTTAGAGTCGATTTTCGTTACGTCAGAGCACGTTTATAAAACTTTTTTTTTTTTATTTAATTTTAATTTAAAACTCTTTATTTAATCAACGTAAGCACGTTCGGTAATGTTCTTCGATAAAGCGTCGCACGTGCGTGAAGCACTTCGTCGGCCCAGTCACGAATTTCTCCAGTGTTCTATCACTATCAAGATTGTCATTGGACTAACAAAACAAATTATGATTTTAAATCGAGTATTCTAATAGGATTCCTGCCGCTCGTTGAGAGTCGGTGTTTCTGAAAGGCTACGTAACGTTAACTTACCAATGTTGAATGTGAAATTTTTGAGCAGTCTCGTATGATTTTTCTAGGATTAATTTTATTTATATATATATGTGTGTGTGTGTGTGTGTGTGTGTGTGTGTGTGTGTGTATGTAGTGAATTAAATGCGTTTAATACAAAAAAAATCTATTAAGGAGCAACTGCAAGTGGTCTGATTTTATTAAGTCAACACAACAAAAGGTGTGATGGGCTACTCGTCACAGAACATGCCAGTAAATAGACATGCAATTTTTGATCATAAAGTGTATTTTTATAGTCACTAGTGGCTATCTCGCCGACAATATCACTTGCAAATTAATATTTTTGGTCACATGCAACCGTTTTAATTGCAGTCTGAAGCCCTGCATCATTCTTTTGCACTGATGCATTTGCTAAACTGAGCCGATTTCTTCCTTTCATCGATGGCCCGATGCCATTTTGATAGGGGTTTGAGTGGTATTGTAACAATATATTTTAGTTATTTATAAATGTAGTTATGGAAAATAGACAAGCTTTATATAATAAATAAATTCACATCATATACATGAAAAGTACTTCACTTTATTTGATTTCTCTTTTTAGCATCTCAGTCTCACTCATGCTTCACACTAGTTAGCCACACCCAATTATTTACATGTCGCGACACGTACTTAAAAAATGTTATGGTTAATGACAATTAGAGGCAGACAAAATAATTTACCTTCTTTTGGCATAATGTCTCCTGGCTCCAGTGTTGTTTGTTCATATGGACTGTTCAGGGCTAGTTGGTCCCTAACACCATTTCTGTTTTTAGTCCATATGACCCACAACCAGTGCCGATTTTGACTCGTGTCCTCGCCAAATAATGTTATAGAAACATCTGACCAAAGGGAAGATGAATATCCCTGTGTCATGACGCGGGGCAGGAAGCGGACCCAAACGCAGGATAGTAAAACAAAACAGGGTTTAATAAAGGGGACCACGAGACAGGACAAAGACAACACTAGATTTCTCGCTGCCATCGGCAACGCGGCTCACATTTATACACAAGACAATCCGATACAAATTAGGAGCAGGCGTGGAAACAGGGCAGGGCAAACGCGTGACGAGGAACAATAACAAACATGCACGTGGCCAAAGTCCGGGCTGAATCAGAACACCCTGGTCCCTGTTTAATATATCAGCTTTTATTAACTGATATACAATGGTTTCCTTTCCACCCGCTTCTGCCCATATGTATTGTCATAAATGAATTGACACAGGTGTGTGATAACAGAAAAGCTAATGAGTGATGTATCTGAATGAATGAATGCTGATAGTAATTAATATGTTCAGTATTTTAAATGTTGTAAGTAATGAGTTAATGACGTGTGGAGAAATGTATTCCTAAAATGTAAACAAATGACAAGTACCAGTTCTAATATCTTTATTTCTACAGCCAAAGTCCTGGAATAAAAATGATCAGAATTAGATTGTTAAATTCAGTGTTAAACTGGATAAAATGATGTCTATTAACCCTAGTTTGAACATTAGCAGGACCTTCCACACCTCAATCTTCAGTCAGCTTAGATACAGATACACTCTCTCTGACTTCAAAAAGCAGTGCCAGTGAGGACAGTGACTGGTTTAGTCCAAAACGATTCAGAAAGGATGATGATGAGGCTTCACAAAGCACACAGGCCAGAGATGTGAGTCCTAGTAGCCTTACACAGACACTGGGGTTTTTTACTTATTACAACCTTAAGCTTTACATGCATGTAGTTTCCTTGAAGCATTTTATTTTTTTTTTAAACCATGTATAGTAATGAGCTTTTCCAGACGAGGAACATGGAAAATTCAGGAATATTTAAATGTCGCTGAACTGCTTTTATAATAGTATCTGTTTATGTTCCTCTTTTTATAGTTGATAAAAACAAATTCTACAGACAAGACCGGTGTGCTTACAAATGTGCTTAAGGAGTATGAAGATGCAGGGACAATTAGTGATGACACGAGAAAAGTGATGGTGAACATCTTAGTTGCACACATGATTGAAACAGAAGGGTAATTATCAAAATATAATTGTCTTGGGTTGTTGATTTGTTCGTGATTATGACAATACATAGATTGTGAAGTATATTGATCTAGTTGGGTGTTACAAATTTTATTCTGCTAATTTTCTAGCTGATAACCTGTTGATTTTGTTCTGAAAGTTAGAGTAGTTTAGTTAAATATTATAAAATTTTTTAATCAATATATAGTAACATTGGAGTGTTCCCATTCTTCAGGAGAGTCCCACATCGACATACCAAACAGAATTACTCTCTCACTCACTCACTCATTTTCTACCGCTTATCCGAACTTCTCGGGTCACGGGGAGCCAGGCGTCATCGGGCATCAAGGCAGGATACACCCTGGACGGAGTGCCAACCCATCGCAGGGCACACACACACTCTCATTCACTCACTCAATCAAACAGAATTATGGTTTGGGAATTATCACCTTGTTTCCCTCACTCAGAGATCCCCAAGGGAGGACTGGATATGCAAGTGATTATCAATGATCAGGGCATTCAATATTTTTGTTGTCATTTTGAAGTGTTTTTCTAGTAAGTTGTAATTTTCATGCGAGAGTTAAATTAAGATTTTGTCATTTGTCAGGAACATTTTTATGATGGCCAAAAAAACACTGGATTCTTGTCGTGGCCCCTCAAGACAGTACAAAGGGGGATGAAAGCTTCTGCAAATAAAGATGATCCAAAAACAGAGGAAAAAGGAGGCCCTTTGCTTGACAGACAGTCGTGTTACCATGAAGATCAGCTGGATGATGATCAAAGTCTAGAGGCCATCTCTTTGATGAATCATACAAGCGAACGTGAGGTCATTATGCAGAAAATGAGGGCAACGTTTGAATACAGACAGCGCCTTGTCCATGATCCAGAGAGATCCACCGCCGTTCTCTGTTTTTCCTAGATTTCTGGATACTAAAGGATTGGTATGTATTTTTTTTTTTACTTTCTTTTTTTTTAAAGGAGCACTCCACCGTTTTTAGAAATAGAGCTTATTAAACTTCTTTCCTTTCGCCTGTGCTTCCTCATAATAATATCAAAGTCAATATCTGCCTAGGAAATCGCCTAGTCTTAATCTGTATCGCTATTTGTACTCGTTGTGAATACGCAGGACACAAGAAGTAATTGTGTTTTTTTTTTTGTTTTTTGTTTTTTTTTTGGATCACTTTTTTTCGGGACATGCTAGCTGGCAACATATGATTCCATTCATTATGCTAAGCTAGCGGCGACCCTGCCAAACTAAAACAATGCATGCACCGAGACAAATGCATTTGCCCACATATCTAAATGTAGGAAAGAAGTTTAATAAGCCCTATTTCTAAAAACGGTGGAGTGTTCCTTTAAGCAAATTGAAATGCTAGGTTCAGAGAACTGTTAGTGTCTCCTTCGTTGAAACTGAACACATTAAGCTTGTGAATTAAATTAATGTTTTATGGTCATTCCTTTACATGTTTTCTTCTGCTTTAGATTCTTCAGGACTTCACTCTCCTCTTTGGGTCAGAAACTGCTTCCAGACTTTTGGAAAGGTTATCAGACTAGCAGAAACCTTGACTCCTACTCCACTGCTGAAAAGATTACTGTCATCTGCCAAACAGAACAGAGAAGGCAGCGAGGCACAAGATTCCCCAGGTAGAGTTGTACACCAATAACTTGCAATGGCTTTGCAGCTTAAATCTACAAAATATATTATACACATTTACATATGTTGTGTTTTTCAGATTTGGGACGGTGACACATCTTCATTCCTTCTGCTTCTGCATCTCTTATCACCCCAGGCTTCAGGAAGAAAGAAAATCCATAAGATCAGTGTTTGTCAGGCTGTTGACCATCTGGTGGTATTTCACAAAGTAGGTAACTGGTGCTCTGGTGACATAAAACATGGCATATGAGTGTTGTACCTCGAATCAATCCATTTCTACAGTTTATAATTCAATATGAGAGAAACTCTAAAATGGGGGTTAAAATAGCAAGTTGATAATTCTCAACCTAAATTGAATTAACAGCTTCTTGGTGCATATACTTTACTTCTGGACTGTCTTCTGTTGTTTGCGATGTTCAGTTAAGCTAAAAAGATTAAAATAAATGTTTAACTGATTAAGCTGTACTTATTTTTTCTTCATTCAGACATGCCGGAGTATACAGGAACACCTTGAGACAGAAGAGAATAGTCAACCATACATTCTTGCCTCAGGGTGCAGCAAAGAAGCCATCAGTCAGTTCTTCATCGTGGTTGATAAAAAGATCATCCCCTGTCAAGCATCCTCTTCACTAGCAGCAATTGATGAACTGTTCAAGGTCCATTTTGTCTTCAGCATCAGCTATGATCTTCCATTCAAAAATCTATACACTTTTGTCCAAACTACTGTCTATGGAATTGATGTTGGCACCACAAGTGAGAGCCCAAGGGTAAAGGAGCTCAGAGCTAAATTCTTGAATGATATTTAGATGCTACATCTGCAAATCACTGCTTGGTACAACAGTTAAATTAATTCGGCACCTTAAACTTGTATATGGTTTGTACCCTGGGAAGAAATTTGAGCTAGTTTATGCTCAGGATGGCTGTAACTTGCAATTTAAAAGTTATGCAGGGTTTAGAAAACATTTAACTAGATTTCATTTTGGGGGTGTAGCATCAAGTAGTGCAAATATATCACTACAACATCAACAAGCTCCAAATCCTGATGAAGCAGTGTCACTTGTTGTGTCTGACACAGAGCAAAGATCAGATAATGATGCAAGTTTGCAAGATTGTTCTTCTGTTTCAAGGGATGGTTCCAGGGAAATGTGTGCATCGATAATAGCCAAATTGCAGGGTAATGGTGTTGCAAACAGTTTAATTATGTCAGTTGTTGAAAGCATGGAGGATTTTGTTGATGATTTTCATACAAGTTTAAGAGAGAGAATTTTAAATGTCGTGCCAGTTGATAGCACAAGTAGAAGTTCAGTTGACGAAGTTTTTAATAGTTTTCATAATCCGTTCTCTGATTTTAATACCGATACAAAATGGAGGAAATATTTCAGTGAGAAATGGGGGGTTGTCGAGCCTATTGAAATGCATTTAGGTGTCAGATACGATTCAAGAAGAAATAAAATCTCTGGAATGTTTGAACAGATTCCAGTTAATGACACGTTCATATATATATATCCCTCTTCTGAAGACTCTTGTTCATTTTTAGGAATGATGAAGTGTGTAATCTCATTCAAGGGAAATAGCAAAGTGATATGTATCGAGATTTTTGTGATGGACAGTATTACAAAAACCATCCATTGTACTCCATCCATAGTGGGGATCACTTCAGATCCAAATTTACTATGATGATTTCGAAACAGCAAACCCATTAGGATCTAAACATGGGATTCATAAACTTGGCTGTTTATATTTTGTGCTTCGAAACTTGCCACCACACATAAATTCTTCCTTAATGAACATACATCTAATTTCTTTGTTCCATTCTGAAGATGCGAAAAAATATGGCATGGACAAAATACTTGGCCCATTAGTTGATGATGTGAAAGAACTTGTGCAGAAGGGAATGAAGATGTCATTTTCTGAGGAGCCCGTTTTTGGGACTATTTCGCAAATTACCGGCGATAACCTTGGTCTAAATGGTATTCTTGGTTACGTCGAGTCTTTTTCTGCAAAACATTATTGCAGACTTTACCTCACTGACAAGGTTTTAGCACAGGAAGTATTTAGTGAGGATGATCCGCGAGTGATGTTGCGTAACCGAAACCTAAATGAGGAGCATTATAAGTATCTTGCTGACAACCCCAACGAAAACTCTTGTTACGGTGTTAAAAGAAATTCTATACTCAATACCTTGACTTACTTTAATGTATCTGAGAATTTTGTGCTGGATATTATGCATGATATCTTGGAAGGAGTTGCACAGTATGAAGTGAAACTGCTTTTTGAATACATGAGTTGCAATCCTATTTCTTTCAATTCCATTCTTCAGAGATTATATGCCTTCAACTATGGCTATTTGGACAAAAATAACCGTCCAACTAAGGTCAACCTTCAGCAAGCAGGAAATGGCATTGGACTCAATGCAAGTCAGACATTGTGTCTCATTAAGAACATCCCTCTCGTATTTGCCACAAGCCATTTGATTTACGAATGTCCTATGGCAATGACAGACTATTTTACATTAGTTTGGATTGTTATTTGTAATAAATGTGATTGCCTGGTGTTCATGTGCTGGAATAAATTTTTGAAGGAGTTATATGGAGTGATGTTTTAATTCAAATTATTATTTTCAGATTAAATGATGAGTAATGCAGAACCCTAATAAGAAAAAAGTTCACTTCTTTAGTGTTGTTGGTATTTCTAAAAAGGTGTTCTATCAACAAGAGGATGGTGTAATATTTGACTCGTATAAAGTGTTGGGTCAACACCAGAACAGTGTAGAATTTTAACTCCGCCACTGTTTTCTACAAAGCTGCACTCAACTCTGTAACAGTGTTGTTCTCTGCATTGGTGTTAATATTTTACTCTATTAGAGTTGAATTGTAACACTGTGTTGGTGTTGTGAGAGTCAACACTTTTGAAAGTGTTGAATTAACACTTTGCGGGTGGTTCCCATATATAGACTTTTAAAGTGTTGAAATTAACTCTATTGGTGTTGATTTCCGGATTTCAAATTTACCGTGTAGCAGCCATTTTATATTGCACTCACACAATATGTGCACTGAGTGAGTTTACAGCTTTGCAGAACTGAAAAAAGTGACATACGGCTAAGTATGGTGACCCATACTCAGAATTTGATCTCTGCGTTTAACCCATTGAAAGTGCACACACACATCAGTGAACACACGCACCTTGAACACACACCTGGAGCACCGGGCAGTAATTTATGCTGCGGCGCCCGGGAACCTATTTATTTATTTATTTATTTATTTATTTATTTAGGGCGGGATGACTCGATTACAAAAATTTTTCGAGGCAAATTCATCTGCCTCGAAGCCTCTTTTAATTCATTTTAAAAGCTCAAGTCAAATGTGTGTGTGTGTGTGTGTGTGTGTGTGTGCGTGTGCGTGTGCGTGACAACGCGCTTTCGTCAAAGCTGAAGGAGACGCGAGGAGGTCTTTTGATTTAAGGTCGCGGGCAAGTGCTAGTGCGGGCTGCAAAATGGCTGTTGCTAACTAGCACTTAACTATAAATATCTGATTGAATGTGATGTGTATGCAAGAAAGCTGTACATAGTTATCATTGTGATGAGTGGGGTGCAACTAAGGTCCACTGAAGTAAAGCTTGGTGGCTCCCATGGCTCTTAGCGCCACCCAACTTGTCGATTTTTTTTAAAGCTCTACAAACTTAAGATAAAAAATGTAGTTTGTTTTTCAAATGTTCTGTGGCAAAAAGTTTACTCAAATGTTTTGAGTATTTTTAACTTATGAAGTTTAAAGTGAAACAATGGGTTAGTAAGCCTAAGTTGGTTGATTTATGCATAGTTCATATTTGTTAATGGGCCTAAAGTTATTTTGGAGGCTGCTATTGTTAACAGCTATATTATTTTTTTCATTATGTATAGATAAAATATATAAAGTTGTTCATAGCTTTAAATTAAATAAAATTTTCTTTCTTAAATATCTTTCCTGCTACTTTAAAGAAACACAATCATGAAAACATGATTTGTATTTTTTTCCAAGTAGCTTTTAAAAAATAAAAAATATTTTATGAACAATTATTTTAGATTTGATTTATAAATACTCCATTTAAGTTAACGACAGATATTCATTATCATTATGATGAAAATATGACCGCAACTTACTCACATTGTTATAAAGATATGTAGTGATCTTCACACAGGTACCAATTGGGTGGTATACACAAGACAGTAGAGGCATGGTGGGTTTGGTCCCTCTTCATCTCAGGTGTGTGTGTGTGTGTGTGTGTGTGTGTGTGTGTGTCAGATGACCTCTCTGTCCTCAGGGCACCAGCTAAGGAATATCACCTTAACAATAACAAATGATCCAAATGGATCATACAATAAGAAAAAATATGTGCATTGGAGGAAGGAAATCAGATGGTTTATCTAAAGTGTTTTGATATTTGGTTTGTGATTACTAACAACTGTGTGTTTTATGTAGGCCTATCTCATCACACTACAGACTGCAGTGATGACCTCCTAAACATCTGTATTCTTTAAGCACCTAATGTAACCTTACTCTGAGAGCTAATCTTACTTACTATAGTTAACCTGTCTCTGTAATATTACTCCTCTCTGTTATTAGTGATAACTAACCCTTAAACATGTCCGAATTTGGAAGGGAAAACCAACTTACCTGAGACGATGAGCGGTGTTGTAATGTAACGGAGTAAAAACACTTCGTTACTGTACTTAAGTAGAAATGTCATGTATCTGTACTTTACTTCACTATTAAAATTTATGTCAACTTTCACTTTTACTCCACTACATTTCCTAGATAAAATGTATACTTTTACTCCGTTATATTTCCACTAAGCATCTTCGTTACTACAAAATAGAATCAGAAGAAATGTGTGTGTCTGCAATAAGAGAGGTTTGGTGAATCACTGCTCCTAGATTGCATTGCACGCTGTACGGAGAAGCACAGGTACGCGCAGCGTGCACGCGCAGTCAGAGCTGGAGGCGTTAATGTATAACGTTAATCGGAAAGCTGCAAATACGGCAACCAAAAGCAGTGAAATTTCACTATTCTTATTACCAGAGTTGTAGCACAAACAAAATATTAATGCAAACAATCCATACAATACTAAATAAAAATAACATTTATTGATTTCGCCTTTGTGAATATTAGTTAATTAATGACTGCATTCATTGGACACACTGTTTGTAGAAAATACACACACACACATGAACTGATTTGATTCAAGACTGGCATCATTGCATCATGCATAAAATTTTGGTGTCCACTTTTGCCATTTAATAATACCATAACTTTTGGGTTACTATGTAGTCATATAATATATAATATAAAACTCTTCTTGTTTTAAATTCTCACTGAGAATTTAAAACTCTTCTTGTTTTAAATTCTCACTGAGGGCTAAAACTCCTAAAAATGAAACCCTAGAACCGTCCCTGATCTTATACCTACCGAAAATCACTGAAATTTTACTTTTACTTCAAATACTTAAGTACATTGAATATCAGAAAATGACTTTTGATACTTAAGTACAGTAAATATCAGATACTTTAAGACTTTTACTTGAGTAGTATTTTAAAAGGTGACTTTCACTTCTACCAAAGTCTTTGTCTAGTATGATACTTGTACTTTTACTCAAGTATTGCTTTCTAATACTTTATACAACACTGACGATGAGTGAGCGCTTGGCTACTGATCCGCCATTTCGCCAGTGGTATAAAAGAGGGCGGGGCGCATGCGCATTTCGTGGAATCGATTCATCTTCCCTCGGATAGTAATGCCTGTGAACGTGATGACGTATTTTTGACAGTTATTTTGCAGACCTATTTCGTGTGTGAAAAAGAGGTGTTGTGAAAACAAGCGTTGTGTGTGTAAACTGTCATAGTCGTACATTTTGGAGTTGTTTTTGAACAAACACACAAAATCGTAAACTGTCGTGGCCGTAAATTTTGGGATCCAACTCCGCAAAATTCAAATTTACACACAAATGCTTTGAATTACGTACGATTATTATTGACAGTGTTTTTATTCCATACATCTGTAGGTCAAAGGAATTTATGGTCATCTTAGCCTGCGCCTTAGAATGAAAGTAAAAGGAGCATTGGTAAAAAAAAAAAAAAAAAAGGACCAATTAAAATGCCCTCTCCTGGGTGCTGGGGTCGCCTTTTTTTGGTCAAGCAAGATGTCTGGTAGTTGTCTTAGCCTTCTTATCTGATATCACTGGATGTTTGTTTGTGTTAGTCCATTGGCATCCAATCAAATTGTAGCAAACCATTCTCCACTATAGGACCCATCTCATAAACTGGGCCCCCTGGTAACTCATCTTGTCTGTTGGTGCACTACATGCATATGTTCATATTTCAGCAAAGCATGCTGATTTGCATCTAAAAACATCAGTGACACATTGGCCAAAAATGCCATTCACCTGATTAATCACATGAAATTGATAGAAATTGAACATCTAAAGTAAATAATAGCACATTAAAGACTTGTAGTATGTTCTTTAGGGTCAACTAAATATTTAGCAACTTGTTTTGGAGTGGTGTGTGCCTCTTTTCAAAAGTTATTGAACTGGATGCTCTGCCACTGGAGAACCCCATAGAATAGAGTGATGATGGAAATTGAAACTTGTAGTATGTTCTTTAGGGTCAAATAAATATTTAGCAACTTGTTCTGGAGTGGTGTGTGACTCTTATCAAAAGTTATTGAACTGGATGCTCTGCCAATGGAGAACCCCATAGAATAGAGTGATGATGGAAATTGAACATCTAGAGTAAATTATAGCACATTAAAGACTTGTAGTATGTTCTTTAGGGTCAAATAAATATTTAGCAACTTGTTTTGGAGTGGTGTGTGCCTCTTTTCAAAAGTTATTGAACTGGATGCTCTGCCAATGGAGAACCCCATAGAATAGAGTGATGATGGAAATTGAACATCTAGAGTAAATAATAGCACATTAAAGACTTGTAGTATGTTCTTTAGGGTCAAATAAATATTTAGCAACTTGTTTTGGAGTGGTGTGTGCCTCTTTTCAAAAGTTATTGAACTGGATGCTCTGCCAATGGAGAACCCCATAGAATAGAGTGATGATGGAAATTGAACATCTAGAGTAAATAATAGCACATTAAAGACTTGTAGTATGTTCTTTAGGGTCAAATAAATATTTAGCAACTTGTTTTGGAGTGGTGTGTGCCTCTTTTCAAAAGTTATTGAACTGGATGCTCTGCCAATGGAGAACCCCATAGAATAGAGTGATGATGGAAATTGAACATCTAGAGTAAATAATAGCACATTAAAGACTTGTAGTATGTTCTTTAGGGTCAAATAAATATTTAGCAACTTGTTTTGGAGTGGTGTGTGCCTCTTTTCAAAAGTTATTGAACTGGATGCTCTGCCAATGGAGAACCCCATAGAATAGAGTGATGATGGAAATTGAACATCTAGAGTAAATAATAGCACATTAAAGACTTGTAGTATGTTCTTTAGGGTCAAATAAATATTTAGCAACTTGTTCTGGAGTGGTGTGTGACTCTTTTCAAAAGTTATTGAACTGGATGCTCTGCCAATGGAGAACCCCATAGAATAGAGTGATGATGGAAATTGAACATCTAGAGTAAATAATAGCACATTAAAGACTTGTAGTATGTTCTTTAGGGTCAAATAAATATTTAGCAACTTGTTTTGGAGTGGTGTGTGCCTCTTTTCAAAAGTTATTGAACTGGATGCTCTGCCACTGGAGAACCCCATAGAATAGAGTGATGATGGAAAGTGAACATCTAGAGTAAATAATAGCACATTAAAGACTTGTAGTATGTTCTTTAGGGTCAAATAAATATTTAGCAACTTGTTTTGGAGTGGTGTGTGCCTCTTTTCAAAAGTTATTGAACTGGATGCTCTGCCACTGGAGAACCCCATAGAATAGAGTGATGATGGAAAGTGAACATCTACAGTAAATAATAGCACATTAAAGACTTGTAGTATGTTCTTTAGGGTCAAATAAATATTTAGCAACTTGTTTTGGAGTGGTGTGTGCCTCTTTTCAAAAGTTATTGAACTGGATGCTCTGCCACTGGAGAACCCCATAGAATAGAGTGATGATGGAAATTGAACATCTAGAGTAAATAATAGCACATTAAAGACTTGTAGTATGTTCTTTAGGGTCAAATAAATATTTAGCAACTTGTTTTGGAGTGGTGTGTGCCTCTTTTCAAAAGTTATTGAACTGGATGCTCTGCCAATGGAGAACCCCATAGAATAGAGTGAATATGGAAATTGAACATCTAGAGTAAATAATAGCACATTAAAGACTTGTAGTATGTTCTTTAGGGTCAAATAAATATTTAGCAACTTGTTTTGGAGTGGTGTGTGCCTCTTTTCAAAAGTTATTGAACTGGATGCTCTGCCAATGGAGAACCCCATAGAATAGAGTGATGATGGAAAGTGAACATCTAGAGTAAATAATAGCACATTAAAGACTTGTAGTATGTTCTTTAGGGTCAAATAAATATTTAGCAACTTGTTTTGGAGTGGTGTGTGCCTCTTTTCAAAAGTTATTGAACTGGATGCTCTGCCAATGGAGAACCCCATAGAATAGAGTGATGATGGAAATTGAACATCTAGAGTAAATAATAGCACATTAAAGACTTGTAGTATGTTCTTTAGGGTCAAATAAATATTTAGCAACTTGTTTTGGAGTGGTGTGTGCCTCTTTTCAAAAGTTATTGAACTGGATGCTCTGCCACTGGAGAACCCCATAGAATAGAGTGATGATGGAAATTGAACATCTAGAGTAAATAATAGCACATTAAAGACTTGTAGTATGTTCTTTAGGGTCAAATAAATATTTAGCAACTTGTTTTGGAGTGGTGTGTGCCTCTTTTCAAAAGTTATTGAACTGGATGCTCTGCCAATGGAGAACCCCATAGAATAGAGTGATGATGGAAATTGAACATCTAGAGTAAATAATAGCACATTAAAGACTTGTAGTATGTTCTTTAGGGTCAAATAAATATTTAGCAACTTGTTTTGGAGTGGTGTGTGCCTCTTTTCAAAAGTTATTGAACTGGATGCTCTGCCAATGGAGAACCCCATAGAATAGAGTGATGATGGAAATTGAACATCTAGAGTAAATAATAGCACATTAAAGACTTGTAGTATGTTCTTTAGGGTCAAATAAATATTTAGCAACTTGTTCTGGAGTGGTGTGTGCCTCTTTTCAAAAGTTATTGAACTGGATGCTCTGCCAATGGAGAACCCCATAGAATAGAGTGATGATGGAAATTGAACATCTAGAGTAAATAATAGCACATTAAAGACTTGTAGTATGTTCTTTAGGGTCAAATAAATATTTAGCAACTTGTTTTGGAGTGGTGTGTGCCTCTTTTCAAAAGTTATTGAACTGGATGCTCTGCCAATGGAGAACCCCATAGAATAGAGTGATGATGGAAATTGAACATCTAGAGTAAATAATAGCACATTAAAGACTTGTAGTATGTTCTTTAGGGTCAAATAAATATTTAGCAACTTGTTTTGGAGTGGTGTGTGCCTCTTTTCAAAAGTTATTGAACTGGATGCTCTGCCAATGGAGAACCCCATAGAATAGAGTGATGATGGAAATTGAACATCTAGAGTAAATTAAAGCACATTAAAGACTTGTAGTATGTTCTTTAGGGTCAAATAAATATTTAGCAACTTGTTTTGGAGTGGTGTGTGCCTCTTTTCAAAAGTTATTGAACTGGATGCTCTGCCAATGGAGAACCCCATAGAATAGAGTGATGATGGAAATTGAACATCTAGAGTAAATAATAGCACATTAAAGACTTGTAGTATGTTCTTTAGGGTCAAATAAATATTTAGCAACTTGTTTTGGAGTGGTGTGTGCCTCTTTTCAAAAGTTATTGAACTGGATGCTCTGCCACTGGAGAACCCCATAGAATAGAGTGATGATGGAAATTGAACATCTAGAGTAAATAATAGCACATAACATCTAGAGTAAATAATAGCACATTAAAGACTTGTAGTATGTTCTTTAGGGTCAAATAAATATTTAGCAACTTGTTTTGGAGTGGTGTGTGCCTCTTTTCAAAAGTTATTGAACTGGATACTCTGCCACTGGAGAACCCCATAGAAT
>NC_062521.1:225600-232461 GCF_022655615.1 Tachysurus fulvidraco
GAACGCGTCGCTCAGGCTGGACCGCACCACTCTGGAGGACGCGGGGGAGTACACCTGCTCCGTTAGCACTCGGCTGGGCAGGCAGAGAAAGAGCTTCCACCTCAAAGTAGCAGGTAATGATGAAACTGTACAATAAAGTGCTCTAAAATGTTAGCTACCTAGTGCTCATGGTGAAGTGTTACTGGTTGTCATGGTAACCGACCACACAGCACTCTTCTCTACCCCTCCTTTAGCGTTCTATCCCGAGCCTCGTCTGCAAATCTCTGTGCTGCGCGACGGCCACATGGAGGTGCTGGTGACCTCAGAGGGCGGGTTCCCCTCTCCCTCCCTGCAGTGGCTGATGGGAAACGCCAGGGACGTCACCAACCACACACACACACAGCTGAGTAAGGACTATCACACAGGTCTGTACAGCGTGAACAGTAAACTAAACCTAAGTGCAACCGTCAACTCCTCCATCACCTTCATCATGAAGAACCCAGATCTGGACCAGACCATCAGGAGGATCATCAACCTCTTCTCAGGTGAGTTCATCAAGACCACACGTCCCCGAGAGGTTCGTTAACTCACAACACCACAAATGTGCCGTTATCATTTTAAAAAAGAAAATAGTGAATAAATTCTTTATAGTAAATAAAAGATTAAACAGAAAAGTCTATAAAGATTTTTATAATGTGGATTATAAAATGGACTGAAATAAAAACTCTGGACCAGTTTTTATTTATTTATTTATTTTATTTGTTTCACAGAAAATGGAGGCTTTGACCAGAGGAACCAGCGAGCAGGACTCATTGTGATTTCTGTTGTTGTAGTTATGTTACTAGCTGTGATCATTTCACTAATTATCCTTCGACACAGAATGATGAAAAGGGGAAAATGTAGTTTATTTATTAGACTTTTTTCCTTAAGCTCTCCACCAACTGGCCTTCAGCACAGCAGTCAGTGATTAAGGCAGATGTATGGAGTCACATCTTCAAAACCATCTCCATCCTGATCTCCAGCTCCTGTCTTCATCACTGCTGAAACTTTTTATGGCACTGAATATTTAGAAGATTAATGTTTCTAATGGACAATGTTAAGGGTCTGGTGTCTCTGGTCAAACTCCAGACTTCAGCTAGAACTGAAGGTCAATAAACCTCATCACAGTATTTTTGTAAAGAAGCATTTATTATACTTTAAATGGTCAGCTTGGTCTGTTTTACGGTTATTTCAGGCAGGTGACAGTCAGCTGTGAGCACTGGTGTAATTTCTGTGCTGTTCATCAGTTAGTGTTAAATTCGGTCCTCAACTGTGGCAGCTCCAGTCGTCACCATGGCGACGTCCCCATAACATTTGTGGTTGAAGTTTAAATGTACTTATGTTTTCAGAATTTACACTGTCTAAATAGTATTCCTACAATACAGTATATTGTAAGAAAAAGTTTAATGTTTAAAATTTAATGTTTAAATGTTATTCATTAGGAGTTCATTAATTAATACTATTCAACTGACTACAGTTTTAAAAAATAAAGAAAATGAATCAAAAAGAAAGCTGTCTCCTTTTATTAAACTATGCATATGAAGTATACAAGACTTTATCAATAACATTTAAGACATATCTACAGCTGTGAAATGAATGGAACTCTAATAATAATAATTTAATGAAAGAACCGTTTGTTAAACTGTCCATAACAACTTTTTAGTGCTAATGGCTTAACATTTCTTTATCTCACAATATTTAACACTGTAGTAAGCTCTTGTCTTAATGCAAGATACAGATTAAGTGCTATAAACCAATCCTTGGGAATACGAAGCTGATGTTGTGCCATGGTGTGTGAACACAGGGTGAAAATGTCCTCATCACAAGGGATGTCAGACCGATGGATACATTGGTCTTCACAGGTGTCACAGTCTTCCACTGGCACTTGGCTTATGTAGTCTTCTGTCTCATATAATTCAGGAAGGGTGTACATGACATCTGGCCGACCATGGGGTACAAGGCTATTTCTTAATGGACAATTCAGGTGGCTGTTCCACGTGTCTTTGTTTGAATCCATACTTCCTGTAAAAGCCATAAAACGTATTGTGTATTATCTCTCTCTCTGTTTCATGGGCCTTGTAAACCCTATCAAATAAACAAAATGATGTGTATTTAAAAATGTATTTAAAAATGCACCGTGTGTTCAATATTTACCTGGATCAAACCCAGGAAACAGGATAACACAAGGTTCTTGTCCAGAAAGCTACCATCGAAGTAGCCTTCATCTTTAATCTGGTGAAAATATTCAAGCCATAAATCCACACATTCTTTTCTAAGAATACCCCACCAGCTCTCAATTCTTTGGTTGGCTGTACTTTTGCCATAGATGAAGCTTCTTTCTCCAGCAAGTTGATCGGCATCACCACGTCGCAAGTACCTTTGAACGTCCCTAATATATTTTCTGTTCCCATGTCTGCTCTCAGGATTTGAGGCGAGCCACCAAAAGTTCTTACTGTTTCAAGGAAGTAACCTCCTATGACTTTAGGGTCACTGCTTGTGCAATATGCATTCAGCCATAGTATTTTCCTTGAGAATCCATCAATAGCCCCATTGATACATATGCCAAATGGCTTCAATTTGTCGTAAGAGTCAACATGCCACACAAAATTGGGGCCATTTGAAAAGTACACTCTCCTGTGCAGTCTTCTTTTTCTTCGCATTTCTGTGCCCAATGGATCAAGAGTTGACAGAATGAGGCGGATGTCTTCTTTGCGCACATGAAATCCTCTTTCCTTGCATTTACTATACATCCATCTATATCCATGCAATGGTCCTGAGCCTTGGAGCTCCTCCCTTACAAACTGAATAACATTAAATAAGTTGTCAAAATTTTTTCTTCTAAATAGTCCATTTCTATTTAGGATTTTTTTAAGTGTCTTCGTGCTGATACTAATTCCATGTTTAACACTTAAAAAATTAAGGATTTCTTTATAGTGTAGACCCAGGTCAAAGTAATACTGAATTAGACTAAATCTGTCCATCCTAAACCGTAGGTACTGATTGCGAAAGCGTGCGCACGGTTTATGAATTTGTGGGTACGGATTACAAAAACTGAGGGTACGGTTTACAAATCTGAGAGCACGGATTGTTATCTTGTGCGTACGGTTTATTAATCCGTGAGTACGGTTTATAAACTATGGGAACAGTTTAATAATCCGTGTGTACGGTTTATAAACTGAGGGAACAGTTTAATAATCCGTGAGTACGGTTTATAAACTGAGGGGACGAATTACAAAACCGCGATCACGGATTTGAGGGTCTTGTTTTCTTTTCTAAAAGGGGTGACCAGGCGGGCTCCGTAGTTTAATGACGCGTCTAGAATGTTTTTTTAAAGGGGCAGTATTAGACACGGCACTGCGTCGGTCTTATACACACTGACCCGCTGTTCATTAACACACGCGAAACACACCTAGGGCTGAAGAGGGATATGCGAGTTCACGCTCGGAGGGATTCGACACTGATTTCGACTCTTCTGAATCTTTTCCTGCTGTTACATGGAGTTTCCTCTTACAGTAAGTCTGTTCTTACTACAGCTTTATATTTACAGCTTGGACAAGTCTTGGGAAGTCTCTTTTTCTTATGCCAACTGGTCACCGATCTAACTTCTCAGGCATCACATTTACAGAGCTCCTCAACAACTCAGCTCTATCTGGACCATAAATGAATGATGTTTATTTATATAAATCGCCGCATATAGATTTAATTCTATATGCGGCGATTTATATAAATAAACATCATTCGGGGACAGAAATGTTCTACTTTTTATTAATGTCTCATAATTTTTTCATGCAAAAACAAAATGTGCATTCAGTGACGTCTCCTGTCGGTTGGTTTAGATTTTGGGACTTTTCTTTCGGCGATATTAAGCTTGCACTTTGCCCCAACAACCGTGTGCAAAGCGGACTTCAGACTGCACACGACAAACGGGAAACGACTGTCGGATTTCGCCCCCTAGTGACAGGGGGAAACATCGACACAACATTAAAAATAATACAATATAAATATTAATAAATCAATAATATTAATAAAAAATGATGTTGATGTTTCTCCTCAGCAGCAGACACCGAGTCCAGGGAGAAGATCCTGACCTGCTGCTCACACTCTACCTGTTACAGATGGAGATCAGTCTCAGATCAGTCAGGGTTTCGACACTGACTCTGACCCTGACTCTGACTCTTCCGAATCTTTTCCTGCTGTTACATGGAGTTTCTTCTTACAGTAAGTCTGTTTTTACTACAGCTTTATATTTACAGCTCAGAGTAACATTAAAAGTCTCCAGCTGATGGTTGAAACCTAATGAGTGTTAGTTAAGGTGTTGGTGTAAAGTTTTAGTGAGATAACGGGTTAATAACACAGACATAACCCAGATGTTATACAGCGGGTTCTGTTTATTATCACCAGGTTACAGCGACAGTGAACTGAGGACAGAAATACTGAGCTCACAGCTCTGTTAGGGCACAAAGTGTTGATTCTTTTTTCTACTCTAGCTTCAGAATTCTTGATTAACTGACTTTATTGACCAACCAGATGGATAATCAGACTCAATAAATTCAGTGAGAACTAATGATAAGAAAATAGAACAAATGTAATATAAAGGACATTATTTACATCATTTGGCATCTGCCAAATGATTGAACAGAAATACAAATAAATCACATGTATCATTGACAGAAAATTGACTTAATTGGCCCTCTTATTACTACAGGAGAACTTTATCTTGCACCTGATGTCTCTTTCTATCTTGGATAGATAAAATTTAACTTAGAATATGATTGTAAAGTGAAAACTTTCCCTGTTTCAGCATGTGCTTGGCAGCATCTTCTTCCTGCCTCTGTCACAATTTACATGATAAAAGTCTCGCAAACCTTGCCTTGCAAATCGTTTCAATTTTAAAAATGTTCAAATAAAAAAATCATAACAATGAAGAAAACCATTTAGTTCAAATAAACTCCATTCAATGTCAGTTATATCTAATTCCTATATTCCTAAAGTGGCTGAGGAACAACTTTACTCATGGGAGAGAGAACACGGGTAAAGTTGTTTCTCAGCCATTGTTACTCAGCTGCTGCGCATGAACTCTTGCTCCCTGTTACAGAACTCACGACTCACCTGGATAAACATTCCCAGATTATCTGAATACTTGCTTTTTCTGTTGATTTAGCTCTTAAAGATATCTTTTCATGTTTGTATCCGTAGCTGAGTTTGAGATCTCGGTCCCCACGCGTGTACAGATGGGTGTGTACGGCGAGGCGGTCCATCTGTCCTGCGTGTTCCCAGTGAGCGGCTCGTGGGATGCAAACAGCAGCATGATCATGTGGCTGCACAACCTAGAGGTGGTCCACAGTTTCTTTCATGGCCGAGACCAGCCTCAACACCAGAGCCAGACATACGCCAACCGCACCAGCCTGTTCCACCAGGAGATGAAGAGGGGGAACGCGTCCCTTAGGCTGGACCGCACCACTCTGGAGGACGCGGGGGAGTACACCTGCTCCGTCAGCACTCGGCTGGGCAGGCAGAGTAAGAGCTTCCACCTCAAAGTAGCAGGTAACCATGAAACTGTACAATAAAGTGCTCTAAAATGTTAGCTACCTAGTGCTCATGGTGAAGCGTTACTGGTTGTCATGGTAACTGACCACTCAGCACCCTTCTCTACCCCTCCTTTAGCGTTCTACCCCGAGCCTCGTCTGCAAATCTCTGTGCTGAGCGACGGCCACATGGAGGTGCTGGCGACCTCAGAGGGCGGGTTCCCCTCTCCGTCCCTGCAGTGGCTGATGGGAAACGCCAGGGACGTCACCAACCACACACACACACAGCTGAGTAAGGACTATCACACAGGTCTGTACAGCGTGAACAGTAAACTGAACCTAAATGTAACCGTCAACTCCTCCATCACCTTCATCATGAAGAACCCAGATCTGGACCAGACCATCAGGAGGAGCATCGACCTCTTCTCAGGTGAGTTCATCAAGACCACACGTCTCCGAGAGGTTCATTAACTCACAACACCGCAAATGTGCCGTTATTATCATTTTAAAAAAGAAATTAGGGAATAAATTATTTATAGTAAATAAAAGATTAAACAGAAAAGTCTGTAAAGATTTTTATAATGTGGATTATAAATTTTTATTTATTTATTCATTTAATTTATTTAACAGAAAATGGAGGCTTTGACCAGAGGAGACAGCGAGCAGGACTCATTGGGCTTTCTGTTGTTATGTTACTAGCTGTGATCATTTCACTAATTATCCTTCAACAAGGAATGATGAAAAAGGAAAAATCCCCAAATACTTCAGAGACTAACATCGAGTTATCAGAAGCTTCGATCCATCAGACAGCAGCTGAAAATCCTTTAACAGATAAAGCTGAAAGTGTTAAAGAATCCCTGATGAAGGAAGATCTCAGGCCAGGCAGCTAGACTAGAAGAAGAAATGTAGTTTATTTATTAGACTTTTTTCTTAAGCTCTCCACCAACTGGCCTTCAGCAGAACAGTCAGTGATTAAGGCAGATGTGTAGAGTCACATCTTCAAATCCATCTCCATCCTGATCTCCAGCTCCTGTTTTATTCACTGCTGAAACTTTTTATGACACTGAATATTTAGAAGATTAATGTTTCTAATGGACAATGTTAAGGGTCTGGTGTCTCCATTCAGCTATAACTGAAGATCAATAAACCTCATCACAGTATTTTTGTAAAGAAACATTTTTTATACTTTAAATGATCGGGAGGAGGCCCCGGGAAAGACCTAGGACACGCTGAAGGGACTATATCTCTCGGCTGGCCTGGGAACTTTTCTCCTGGAAGATTCTCACTTGCACATGCACACACACACTCTCTCACCCCA
>NC_062521.1:232961-237961 GCF_022655615.1 Tachysurus fulvidraco
CCCACAACACAACAAATCTGTAAAAATGATAATCTAAAAATTCATAGCTGCTCACTTCTTAAATTTACTAGAATTATTTATAATGGGTCTGAACAATTAAATTGTTTATCACAATATCAACATCATCATCACCACCACAACCATCATCACAACCATCATCACCACCACCACCATCATCATCATCAACAACACCATCACAAACACCATTATCATAATCACCAACACTGTCATCAACATCATCATCATCACCAACACCATCATCATCCTCATCATCCGATTCAACCAGTTAATCAGGCATGTTTCTGTACTCGAGTTAGATTGAATTACAGTGTATTTAATTGTGTGTGTGTGTGTGTGTGTGTGTGTGTGTGTTTGTGTGTCTGTAATCTGATCTCTGACCTAATGAAAGGTCAAGGGTTGAGGTTCAGATTGTTATCTCTGGGTCTGGTTACTTACACACACACACACACACACACACACACACACACAGGGCACAGGGCACAGGGAGTAGGTGTGTGATGGTACGAGGTGCTCTGGGGAGCAACACAAGTGAATGTGATCCCTAACCCGCATCACACACTTAACAAACAGTAACAGCAGGAAAGTGTGTGTGTGTGTGTGTGTGTGTGTGTGTGTGTGTGTGTGTGTGTGTCTCACCTGATGTCATGTGGCAGTCCTGATTGTTCTAAACTGTACTGAATCACAGCTAATTTGCATAAAGTCTTCAGGTTTGGACCTAAAATTAGAAATATTTAAATTAGACTCAAGATCGATGAGTTTAAATCCAGCAAGTAAAAACCTGGAAAGTTATTACATCATGTCTTAATTTCCACACACCCCCACCACCCACACCCCCCCACACACAGACAACGCACCAACCCACCCCACACACACCCCTCGACACACCCACCCCCAAACCCACCCCACACACACCCCTCGACACACCCACCCCCAAGCCCACCCCCAAACCCACCCCACACACACCCCTTGACACACCCACCCCCAAACACACCCACACACACACCCCCAAACACACCCACACACACACCGCACACACCCCCACACACACCCGCCACCAACCCACCCCACACACACCCCTCTACACACCCGCCCCAAACACACCCACACACACCCCCACACCCCAAACACCCCCCCACACCCCACACACAATCACACCTAAGCAGCTGTACAGAAATCCAGATGTAGCAGATTAATATTTGTTCCCCCTGAGCGAGTCAGTGGTGATGACAATTATGCAGTTTTGCCTCTGTGGTGTAAAACACAATGAATTTTCTGCTCGTGAAAAGTGAACAACGTGATTAAAGTGTGTAAAACCTGAGAGTCGAGCTGGAGCTTCTGTGCAGCTCAACTTTTAGACCAAATTACAAAATATTAAAATGATTTTTTCCCCTAATGATCAGAATATAAGGGGAAGTCGACTCCTAACCCGAAGGTTGTGGGTTCGAGTCTCGAGCCGGCCACGACTGAGGTGCCCTTGAGCAAAGCTGCCCACTGCTCTGGGTGTGTGTTCATGGTGTGTGTGTGTTCACGGTGTGTGTGCACTTTGGATGGGTTAAACACAGAGAACGAATTCTGAGTCTGTGTCACTGTAGCCGTACGTCACGTCACTTTTCACTGAGAATATTGTGTATATGACTAAAGTCAGGAAGATGTTTCTTTACAATGTTAGACAGAGGCAGTGTGAGTAAAGAGCGTGCACACAGGAAGCTCACTAGTGCACACAGGAAGTTCACTAGTGCACACTTACAGAAGTCAAGGATGTAGAGATCAGAGTGATCCATCAGGTTAAACTCATCACCCATCCCCTGCTCTGCACACGGGCTGCAAAAACACAGAGAACACAATAAACAATGCACACACACACACACACACACACACACACACACACACACACACACACACACACACACATACTGAAGTAACACCTGAGACGAAATGATTCCTGACCCTCCAGGTGTTTAAAGCAGAAATCAGCAGGTTAGTGTTAGTGATGCGAGGTGAGGACAGAATCATAGACGACCACACAGGAAGTGCAGAGACAGCAATCTGGACATTTCCTGTCACTCTGTAACTCTCTCTCTCTTTCTGTCTGTCAGTTTCTCTCTCCCCGTCTCTCTGGTTATAAGGCCTTACGCTCCTAATCTTTCCTAAATAAACATGCGAGTGTGTAAAGAGGTTAAGAGTGGCCAAGAGCACGAGTGTGAGAGTGTGTTTCCCCAAGGGACAGCTGGTGAACTCATTACACACACACACACACACACACACACACACACACACACACACACACACACACACACAGGGTCTAAAAGTCTTTAAAAAAACATCATCAGCACTGAGATGGAAGAGATGAAGAGACACTGTGTGTTAAAATGTTAAAGGTGAGCGAGGGAAAATAAACACAGAGTTAGTGGACTGGTGGTGGTGGACTGGTGGTGTTGGACTGGTGGTGTTGGACTGGTGGTGTTGGACTGGTGGTGTTGGACTGTGGTGTTGGACTGTGGTGTTGGACTGTGGTGTTGGACTGGTGGTGTTGGACTAGGGTGTTGGACTGGTGGTGTTGGACTGGTGGTGTTGAACTGTGGTGTTGGACTGGTGGTGTTGGACTGGTGGTGTTGGACTAGGGTGTTGGACTGGTGGTGGTGGACTGGTGGTGGTGGACTGTGGTGTTGGACTAGGGTGTTGGACTGGTGGTGGTGGACTGGTGGTGGTGGACTGGTGGTGTTGGACTAGGGTGTTGGACTGGTGGTGGTGGACTGGTGGTGTTGGACTGTGGTGTTGGACTGGTGGTGTTGGACTGGTGGTGTTGGACTGGTGGTGTTGGACTGGTGGTGTTGGACTGTGGTGTGTTTAATAAAATCATTCCTACATTATACCACACAACTGTCCCACCTGTGGAGCTCCAGCACTCTCCCACTACACTGACCTCCTCCACCCACTCCTCTGTTAAACTCCTGAAGTACAAAGTCACCTGAGATGGAGATCAGTCTGTTGACAGGGAGTCTGAACTGAACCTCTGGTGCTTCAGCATGAACAACAGAGGACTCCAACGAGTAAGTGAGATGCGGCTGAGACGTACAGAACCTGTTCTAGAAGCAGCACCTTAATGACTCGGTCACAAACTGCTTCAGCTCTGAAACACTGCAGAGAGACATCAGGGTTCAGGAGCAGAGGAACAAGCTGAGGAACGTGTCCCAGGCTGTGTGGTGACACCAACATGTTACAGAAATGTCTCCTAACTAACACCACCAACATTCACCTGCTTTACGGTCTGTAACGTCTTTAATCAGAATAATATTACATTATGTGCAGCGTACAGCATCCCTGTGAAGGAGCTGTTACTATAGCAACCGTAACATTAAAATGAGCCGCAATGTTACACAATAATAACACCTGAAGAATCGCATCTGAGAATACAGCCAGTCTGTGGTGCAGGAGTCAGACATCACAATAAAAATGTCTCACACACACACACACACACACACACACACACACACACACACACACACACACACACTATCTGAGTGTGGATAAGCAGATCAATGTGGATTAGAGTGATAACACTTATCAGGACCAGTAGCGCAGAGTTACCAACTGATCTTACTCACACACACACACACACACACACACACACACACACACACACACACACACACATACACACATACACACAGGGCTGTAAAAAAGACTGTTAGATGTGAAATGGGGCGAGGGGTCAAGCGTGGCCGGCCGGGAGTGTAGTGGGGGTTTGGGGGGTTATGAGTCTCCCACTGGGCAGCAAGTCGTCTGTGTTACACGACCCACAGTGTATCAGTGAGAGACTGTCCTGTGTGTGTGTGTGTGTGTGTGTGTGTGTGTGTGTGATAATTCGGTACAATATTATTAAAATGGACAGAATTAAACAAACACAGAAAGCTGATTATTATTAATATGAATGAACCCTTGTGATATAATGTGTTAGTCAGACTGAATAGTTTCACTGTCGGGCCATTAACAGATTTTACCCTCACTGATCTGATCTAATCTGATCTGATCTAATCTCACCACCAGCTGCTGCAGACGACCCACACTGCCCATGTCCTTCACCACATTTCATCCTATTCTTCTTTTTTCTTTCTAGAGAAAACTGTCACAATGTCACATGACCCACGTCTCTGTTGAATAAGTGTGACATGGGAATCAGGTACGGATGTGTTACAGGACACAACTCTGTGTGTGTGTGTTGTGTGTGTGTGTGTGGTGTGTGTGTGTGTGTGTGTGGGGTGTGTGTGTGGGGTGTGTGTGTGGTGTGTGTGTGTTGTCTGTGTGTGTGTGGTGTGTCCGTGTGTTGTGTGTGTGTGTGTGTGTGTGTGTGGTGTGTGTGTATGTGGTGTGTGTGTGTGCGGTGTGTGTGTATGTGGTGTGTGTGTGTGCGGTGTGTGTGTGTGCGGTGTGTGTGTGTGCGTGCGTGTGTGTGTGGTGTGTGTGTGGTGTGTGTGTTGTCTGTGTGTGTGTGTGGTGTGTCCGTGTGTTGTGTGTGTGTGTGTGGTGTGTGTGTGTGTGCGGTGTGTGTGTACGGTGTGTGTGTGTGCGTGTGTGGTGTGCGTGTGTGCGTGCGTGTGTGTGTGGTGTGTGCGTGTGTGGTGTGTGTGTGTGTGCGTGGTGTGTGTGTCTGGTGTTATTACTGTGTGAAACTCTTCCTCTTCCTTACAGGAAATCATCATCATGTAGTATAACTTCCTGAGGAAGAGCTTATCATCTCTGTCCAGATGGACAAACACACACACACACACACACACACACACACACACACACACGAACAAACAAACACGCATACACATACGCACAAATAGACACGCACACACAATATGCACACGAACAAACACACACACACACACACACACACACACACACACAGTGATTTAGTACACTGTAGTGTGCCATAATTCAGCACAATACTGCTGAGCTTCAGTTCCACTGTATTTGTATTTAATGTCTCAAAG
>NC_062521.1:242961-252961 GCF_022655615.1 Tachysurus fulvidraco
CAAAGTAACGGGTGTTCGGAGACCGCGACAATCAGCTTCTCTCCCATGTTGACGTCTGCGCCATCATATTGCACATTACGTGCGACTGTCACTAGGGGGCCAAATCCGACAGTCGTGTCCGTTTGTCGTGTGCAGTGTGAAGGCGGCTTTACAGTATTATCCTGTTTATGTATGTAGTGTATGAGTGTAGTGTGTGTTTGTGTGTGTGTGTGTTTGTGTAGTAGGAGTGTAGTATGTGTTTGTGTAGTATGAGTGTAGTGTGTGTGTATGAGTGTGTAGTGTGTGTGGTTGTGTGTGTTTGTGTAGTATGAGTGTAGTGTGTGTGTGTGTTTGTGTAGTATGAGTGTAGTGTGTGTGTTTGTGTAGTATGAGTGTAGTGTGTGTGTGTGTTTGTGTAGTGTGTGTGTGTGTGTTTGTGTAGTATGAGTGTAGTGTGTGTGTGTGTGTGTAGTGTGCGTTTGTGTAGTATGAGTGTAATGTGTGTGTGTGGTTGTGTGTGTGTTTGTGTAGTATGAGTGTAGTGTAGTGTGTGTGTGTGTGTGTGTGTGTGTGTGTGTGTCTCACCTGGGTTAAATTTCCACAAATCATTAAAGTGACGGTCCAGTCGTGCGTTGTAGCCTCCGAATATATACAACTCTCTGTTATATGAAACTAAAAGACAGAAAATAAAGCTGTAATTAGGGTGTAATTAAGGTGTAATTATGGTGTAACTAGGGTGTACCTAAGGTGTAATTAGGGTGTAATTAAGGTGTAATTATGGTGTAACTAGGGTGTACCTAAGGTGTAATTAGGGTGTAACTAAGGTGTAACTAGGGTGTAACTAAGGTGTAATTATGGTGTAACGAGGGGGGAACTAAGGTGTAACTAGGGTGTAATTATGGTGTAACTAAGGTGTAATTAGGGTGTAACTAAGGTGTAATTAGGGTGTAACTAGGGTGTAATTAGGGTGTAACTAGGGTGTAATTAGGGTGTAACTAAGGTGTAACTAAGGTGTAATTAGGGTGTAATTAGGGTGTAACTAGGGTGTAATTAGGGTGTAACTAGGGTGTAATTAGGGTGTAACTAAGGTGTAATTAGGGTGTAACTAAGGTGTAACTAAGGTGTAATTAGGGTGTAACTAAGGTGTAACTAAGGTGTAATTAGGGTGTAACTAAGGTGTAATTAGGGTGTAACTAAAGTGTAACTAAGGTGTAATTGGGGTGTAACTAAGGTGTAATTAGGGTGTAACTAGGGTGTAACTAGGGTGTAACTAAGGTGTAATTAGGGTGTAACTAGGGTGTAATTAGGGTGTAACTAAGGTGTAACTAAGGTGTAATTAGGGTGTAATTAGGAAGGAACTAAGGTGTAATTAAGGTGTAATTAGGGTGTAACTAAGGTGTAATTAGAGTGTAACTAGGGTGTAACTAAGGTGTAACTAGGGTGTAACTAAGGTGTAACTAGGGTGTACCTAAGGTGTAATTAGGGTGTAACTAAGGTGTAATTAGGGTGTAACTAAGGTGTAACTAGGGTGTAACTAAGGTTTAATTAAGGTATAATTAGGGTGTAACTAAGGTGTAACTAAGGTGTAATTAGGGTGTAACTAGGGTGTAACTAGGGTGTAACTAAGGTGTAACTAGGGTGTAATTAGGGTGTAACTAAGGTGTAACTAGGGTGTAACTAAGGTGTAATTAGGGTGTAACTAAGGTGTAATTAGGGTGTAACTAAGGTGTAACTAGGGTGTAATTAGGGTGTAACTAAGGTGTAACTAGGGTGTAACTAAGGTGTAATTAGGATGTAACTAAGGTGTAATTAGGGTGTAACTAGGGTGTAACTAAGGTGTAACTAGGGTGTAACTAGGGTGTAATTAGGGTGTAACTAAGGTGTAATTAGGGTGTAACTAGGGTGTAATTAGGGTGTAACTAAGGTGTAACTAAGGTGTAATTAGGGTGTAATTAGGAAGGAACTAAGGTGTAACTAAGGTGTAATTAGGGTGTAACTAAGGTGTAACTAAGGTGTAATTAGGGTGTAATTAGGAAGGAACTAAGGTGTAATTAAGGTGTAATTAGGGTGTAACTAAGGTGTAATTAGAGTGTAACTAGGGTGTAACTAAGGTGTAACTAGGGTGTAACTAAGGTGTAACTAGGGTGTACCTAAGGTGTAATTAGGGTGTAACTAAGGTGTAATTAGGGTGTAACTAAGGTGTAACTAGGGTGTAACTAAGGTTTAATTAAGGTATAATTAGGGTGTAACTAAGGTGTAACTAAGGTGTAATTAGGGTGTAACTAGGGTGTAACTAAGGTGTAACTAGGGTGTAACTAGGGTGTAACTAAGGTGTAATTAGGGTGTAACTAAGGTGTAACTAGGGTGTAACTAAGGTGTAATTAGGATGTAACTAAGGTGTAATTAGGGTGTAACTAGGGTGTAACTAAGGTGTAACTAGGGTGTAACTAGGGTGTAATTAGGGTGTAACTAAGGTGTAATTAGGGTGTAACTAGGGTGTAATTAAGGTGTAACTAAGGTGTAACTAGGGTGTAACTAGGGTGTAACTAAGGTGTAATTAGGGTGTAACTAAGGTGTAACTAGGGTGTAACTAAGGTGTAACTAGGGTGTAACTAGGGTGTAATTAGGGTGTAACTAAGGTGTAATTAGGGTGTAACTAGGGTGTAATTAAGGTGTAACTAAGGTGTAACTAGGGTGTAACTAGGGTGTAACTAAGGTGTAATTAGGGTGTAACTAAGGTGTAACTAGGGTGTAACTAGGGTGTAACTAAGGTGTAATTAGGGTGTAACTAAGGTGTAACTAGGGTGTAATTAGGGTGTAACTAAGGTGTAATTAAGGTGTAACTAAGGTGTAATTAGGGTGTAACTAGGGTGTATATGGGTGTAACTAGGGTGTAATTAGGGTGTAACTAAAGTGTAACTAAGGTGTAATTAGGGTGTAATTAGGGTGTAATTAAGGTGTAATTAGGGTGTAACTAAGGTGTAATTAGGGTGTAACTAGGGTGTAATTAGGGTGTAACTAAGGTGTAACTAGGGTGTAACTAGGGTGTAACTAGGGTGTAATTAGGGTGTAACTAGGGTGTAATTAGGGTGTAACTAGGGTGTAACTAAGGTGTAATTAGGGTGTAACTAAGGTGTAATTAGGGTGTAACTAAGGTGTAATTAGGGTGTAACTAGGGTGTAATTAGGGTGTAACTAGGGTGTAATTAAGGTGTAATTAGGGTGTAATTAAGGTGTAATTAGGGTGTAACTAAGGTGTAATTAGGGTGTAACTAGGGTGTAACTAAGGTGTAACTAGGGTGTAATTAGGGTGTAACTAGGGTGTAACTAAGGTGTAATTAGGGTGTAACTAAGGTGTAACTAGGGTGTAATTAGGGTGTAACTAAGGTGTAACTAGGGTGTAATTAAGGTGTAATTAGGGTGTAACTAGGGTGTAATTAGGGTGTAATTAGGGTGTAACTAAGGTGTAACTAAGGTGTAACTAAGGTGTAATTAGGATGTAACTAAGGTGTAATTAGGGTGTAATTAAAGTGTAATTAGGGTGTAACTAAGGTGTAACTAGGGTGTAATTAGGGTGTAACTAAGGTGTAACTAGGGTGTAACTAAGGTGTAACTAGGGTGTAACTAAGGTGTAATTAGGGTGTAACTAAGGTGTAATTAGGGTGTAACTAAGGTGTAACTAGGGTGTAATTAGGGTGTAACTAAGGTGTAACTAGGGTGTAACTAAGGTGTAATTAGGATGTAACTAAGGTGTAATTAGGGTGTAATTAAAGTGTAATTAGGGTGTAACTAAGGTGTAACTAGGGTGTAATTAGGGTGTAACTAAGGTGTAACTAGGGTGTAACTAAGGTGTAACTAGGGTGTAACTAAGGTGTAATTAGGGTGTAACTAAGGTGTAATTAGGGTGTAACTAAGGTGTAACTAAGGTGTAATTAGGATGTAACTAAGGTGTAATTAGGGTGTAATTAAGGTGTAACTAAGGTGTAATTAAGGTGTAATTAGGGTGTAACTAAGGTGTAATTAGGGTGTAATTAGGGTGTAACTAAGGTGTAACTAGGGTGTAACTAGGGTGTAACTAAGGTGTAATTAAGGTATAATTAGAGTGTAACTAAGGTGTAACTAGGGTGTAATTAGGGTGTAACTAAGGTGTAACTAGGGTGTAATTAGGGTGTAACTAAGGTGTAATTAAGGTGTAACTAAGGTGTAATTAGGGTGTAACTAGGGTGTAATTAGGGTGTAACTAGGGTGTAATTAGGGTGTAACTAAAGTGTAACTAAGGTGTAATTAGGGTGTAATTAGGGTGTAACTAAGGTGTAATTAGGGTGTAACTAGGGTGTAATTAGGGTGTAACTAAAGTGTAACTAAGGTGTAATTAGGGTGTAATTAGGGTGTAACTAAGGTGTAATTAGGGTGTAACTAAGGTGTAATTAGGGTGTAACTAAGGTGTAACTAGGGTGTAATTAGGGTGTAACTAAGGTGTAACTAGGGTGTAACTAAGGTGTAATTAGGGTGTAACTAAGGTGTAACTAAGGTGTAATTAAGGTGTAACTAAGGTGTAATTAGGATGTAACTAAGGTGTAATTAGGGTGTAACTAAGGTGTAATTAGGGTGTAATTAGGGTGTAATTAGGGTGTAATTAAGGTGTAATTAGGGTGTAACTAGGGTGTAATTAGGGTGTAATTAGGGTGTAACTAAGGTGTAATTAGGGTGTAACTAAGGTGTAATTAGGGTGTAATTAGGGTGTAACTAAGGTGTAATTAGGGTGTAACTAAGGTGTAATTAAGGTGTAATTAGGGTGTAGCTAAGGTGTAATTAGGGTGTAACTAGGGTGTAACTAAGGTGTAACTAGGGTGTAATTAGGGTGTAACTAAGGTGTAATTAGGGTGTAACTAAGGTGTAATTAGGGTGTAACTAAGGTGTAATTAGGGTGTAACTAAGGTGTAATTAGGGTGTAATTAGGGTGTAACTAAGGTGTAATTAAGGTGTAATTAGGGTGTAACTAAGGTGTAATTAGGGTGTAACTAAGGTGTAATTAGGGTGTAATTAGGGTGTAACTAAGGTGTAACTAGGGTGTAACTAGGGTATAATTAAGGTATAATTAGGGTGTAACTAAGGTGTAACTAGGGTGTAATTAGGGTGTAACTAAGGTGTAACTAGGGTGTAATTAGGATGTAACTAAGGTGTAATTAAGGTGTAACTAAGGTGTAATTAGGGTGTAACTAAGGTGTAATTAGGGTGTAACTAAGGTGTAATTAGGGTGTAATTAGGGTGTAACTAAGGTGTAACTAGGGTGTAACTAAGGTGTAATTAAGGTATAATTAGGGTGTAACTAAGGTGTAACTAGGGTGTAATTAGGGTGTAACTAAGGTGTAATTAAGGTGTAATTAGGGTGTAGCTAAGGTGTAATTAGGGTGTAACTAAGGTGTAACTAGGGTGTAATTAGGATGTAACTAAGGTGTAATTAGGGTGTAATTAAGGTGTAATTAGGGTGTAATTAGGGTGTAACTAAGGTGTAATTAGGGTGTAACTAAGGTGTAATTAGGGTGTAATTAGGGTGTAACTAAGGTGTAATTAGGGTGTAACTAAGGTGTAATTAGGGTGTAACTAAGGTGTAATTAAGGTGTAATTAGGGTGTAATTAAGGTGTAATTAGGGTGTAACTAAGGTGTAACTAGGGTGTAATTAAGGTGTAACTAAGGTGTAATTAGGGTGTAACTAAGGTGTAATTAGGGTGTAACTAAGGTGTAATTAGGGTGTAACTAAGGTGTAATTAGGGTGTAACTAGGGTGTAACTAAGGTGTAACTAAGGTGTAATTAGGGTGTAACTAAGGTGTAATTAGGGTGTAATTAGGGTGTAACTAAGGTGTAATTAGGGTGTAACTAAGGTGTAATTAGGATGTAACTAAGGTGTAACTAGGGTGTAATTAAGGTGTAATTAGGGTGTAATTAGGGTGTAATTAGGGTGTAACTAAGGTGTAATTAAGGTGTAACTAAGGTGTAATTAAGGTGTAATTAGGGTGTAACTAAGGTGTAATTAGGGTGTAAGTAATTAGGGTGTAACTAAGGTGTAATTAGGGTGTAACTAAGGTGTAATTAGGGTGTAATTAGGGTGTAACTAAGGTGTAACTAAGGTGTAATTAGGGTGTAACTAAGGTGTAATTAGGGTGTAACTAGGGTGTAATTAGGGTGTAACTAAGGTGTAACTAAGGTGTAATTAGGGTGTAACTAGGGTGTAATTAAGGTGTAATTAAGGTGTAACTAAGGTGTAATTAGGGTGTAACTAAGGTGTAATTAGGGTGTAACTAAGGTGTAATTAGGGTGTAACTAAGGTGTAATTAGGGTGTAATTAGGGTGTAACTAAGGTGTAATTAAGGTGTAATTAAGGTGTAATTAGGGTGTAACTAAGGTGTAATTAGGGTGTAACTAAGGTGTAATTAGGGTGTAATTAGGGTGTAACTAAGGTGTAACTAGGGTGTAACTAGGGTATAATTAAGGTATAATTAGGGTGTAACTAAGGTGTAACTAGGGTGTAATTAGGGTGTAACTAAGGTGTAACTAGGGTGTAATTAGGATGTAACTAAGGTGTAATTAAGGTGTAACTAAGGTGTAATTAGGGTGTAACTAAGGTGTAATTAGGGTGTAACTAAGGTGTAATTAGGGTGTAATTAGGGTGTAACTAAGGTGTAACTAGGGTGTAACTAGGGTGTAATTAAGGTATAATTAGGGTGTAACTAAGGTGTAACTAGGGTGTAATTAGGGTGTACCTAAGGTGTAATTAGGGTGTAACTAAGGTGTAATTAGGTTGTAACTAGGGTGTAATTAGGGTGTAACTAAGGTGTAATTAGGGTGTAACTAAGGTGTAATTAGGGTGTAACTAAGGTGTAATTAGGGTGTAATTAGGGTGTAATTAGGGTGTAACTAAGGTGTAATTAGGGTGTAACTAGGGTGTAACTAAGCTGTAATTAGGGTGTAACTAAGGTGTAATTAGGGTGTAACTAAGGTGTAATTAGGGTGTAACTAAGGTGTAATTAGGGTGTAACTAAGGTGTAATTAAGGTGTAATTAGGGTGTAATTAAGGTGTAATTAGGGTGTAACTAAGGTGTAACTAGGGTGTAATTAAGGTGTAACTAAGGTGTAATTAGGGTGTAACTAAGGTGTAATTAGGGTGTAACTAAGGTGTAATTAGGGTGTAACTAAGGTGTAATTAGGGTGTAACTAGGGTGTAACTAAGGTGTAACTAAGGTGTAACTAAGGTGTAATTAGGGTGTAACTAAGGTGTAATTAGGGTGTAATTAGGGTGTAACTAAGGTGTAATTAGGGTGTAACTAAGGTGTAATTAGGTTGTAACTAAGGTGTAACTAAGGTGTAATTAAGGTGTAATTAGGGTGTAACTAAGGTGTAATTAGGGTGTAACTAAGGTGTAACTAAGGTGTAACTAAGGTGTAATTAGGGTGTAACTAGGGTGTAACTAAGGTGTAATTAGGGTGTAACTAAGGTGTAATTAGGGTGTAACTAAGGTGTAATTAGGGTGTAACTAAGGTGTAATTAGGGTGTAACTAGGGTGTAATTAGGGTGTAACTAAGGTGTAATTAGGGTGTAACTAGGGTGTAATTAGGGTGTAACTAGGGTGTAATTAGGGTGTAACTAAGGTGTAACTAAGGTGTAATTAGGGTGTAACTAGGGTGTAATTAAGGTGTAATTAAGGTGTAACTAAGGTGTAATTAGGGTGTAACTAAGGTGTAATTAGGGTGTAACTAAGGTGTAATTAGGGTGTAACTAAGGTGTAATTAGGGTGTAACTAAGGTGTAATTAAGGTGTAACTAAGGTGTAACTAAGGTGTAACTAAGGTGTAATTAGGGTGTAACTAGGGTGTAACTAAGGTGTAACTAAGGTGTAACTAAGGTGTAATTAGGGTGTAACTAGGGTGTAACTAGGGTGTAATTAGGGTGTAATTAGGGTGTAATTAGGGTGTAACTAAGGTGTAATTAGGGTGTAACTAAGGTGTAACTAAGGTGTAACTAAGGTGTAATTAGGGTGTAATTAGGGTGTAATTAAGGTGTAATTAGGGTGTAACTAAGGTGTAATTAGGTTGTAACTAAGGTGTAACTAAGGTGTAACTAAGGTGTAATTAAGGTGTAACTAAGGTGTAATTAAGGTGTAACTAAGGTGTAATTAAGGTGTAACTAAGGTGTAATTAAGGTGTAACTAAGGTGTAATTAGGGTGTAACCAAGGTGTAATTAGGGTGTAATTAGGGTGTAACTAAGGTGTAATTAGGGTGTAACTAAGGTGTAATTAAGGTGTAATTAGGGTGTAACTAAGGTGTAATTAAGGTGTAACTAAGGTGTAACTAAGGTGTAATTAGGGTGTAATTAGGGTGTAACTAGGGTGTAATTAAGACTAAGATTATGCTGCACTTCATTGTGTTTCCCATTCACTACACTGTAGATAAATGAGGCTGCTAAAGGTACTGAATGTAAACGTGATCACAAAATACAACAAAACGTTAGGTCTCAGCTTCAGCAACCTGCTGTATGTAGTGTTAAATAACTCGTGTTTGTGTGTCTAGCTGTCAGTCACAGTGTCACAGGTGATGAGCTTAATGCCCCTAGGGTGTACATTCGGTGTGTTTACTCACATGCTGAGTGGCTGCGGCGTCCCTCAGGCTGAATCTGATTGGTGGGTGTGTTGAGCCAGATGTTAGTCTCTGTGTCAAACACTTTGATCTTATTGCAGTAAATCTCGTTATTGGAGTGAAACGGACCAAAGCGATCGGCACGTCCTCCAAACACAAACATCTTACTGCCGATAATCGTTGCTGAGTGGAAATCTCTCCACCTCGCTGGGGTTCCCTGTTTACACACACACACACACACACACACACACACAAACACAAACACACACATACACACACTGTGCTTAATTGTGGTAACATTTTGCCATTGTGCTGTTACACTAAGCTAACACACTCACTGTAGCTTTAATTAAACTCCAGCTCATGGTGACAGAGTCCAGCTTGTGTATGTCATTGGAGAAACAGTCAGCCTGTAAACAAACACACACAAACACACAAACACACACACACACACACACACAATAATATACCATAATACCTATGTAGACATATTAACAACCAGGAGTTTATATTAAAGGTATAGTTTGTGTGATGACCCACCAGTTGCTCATATCCCCCAAATATGTACATATCTTTGTTCAGGACGCAGGCTGAGTGTCCGTCTCTCGCCCCGGGAACCGTCCCAGTGACCTTTGGTGTCCACCACCGATGACTGCCTATCACACACACACATTAATATCATTCCTATGCTGAAGCTCAATCTATTTGAGATGAATGATTACTGTCCAGTGGCTCTGAACTCTGTGGAGATGATGAGCTCTGAGACTCATCACAGACTACATCTGCTCCTCTCCATACTGAGATCCAAGGAACACTGTATTCCAGCTTTAGGCTGTTGGATTATCTCAGAGTGCTGAGCCTGTGTTCCTCTGTCTACCACTGGGTTCTGGACATTTTGCCTGGTCAAGGGTAGTCGTGAAAACATCTTCACCTTCAACAAGACCCTGATGGAAAGAGCAGGTAGCTTCAGATACCTGGGCATACGTATCTGTGAGAACCTGTCCTCAATTCAAAGGACGTTCAACATCTCCTCAGCTATCCAGAAGCTCTTCTATACCACCATTGTCTCATCAGTGGGACGAGCTGCAGTGCTTATGCTCTGCAGTGGGTGGTCAGGTCTGTTGAATGGATTACCAGCTTAGCACAAAACACCTGGTGTTGTTGTGGCCATAGGCTGATATACACCTGTATGCTGTTTGTGTAGAACATCTATCACATTATAATAGTGCGTACCCCTGGTATACCCAGTGTATCATATTCTGTGTATTTTTAATTGAATTCTACTGTTTCCTGCCTCTGACACCTGTAGTCACTGCTGTAATCAGCTGAAGACATTGTCCCACTGAAGCAGTCGGGTGAAGTGACTAAAAGTGGTTGAAGATGGTTTGAA
>NC_062521.1:255461-257961 GCF_022655615.1 Tachysurus fulvidraco
ATGCGTGGACAGATGTGTGGACAGATGTGTGGACAGATGTTACTCACTGTATGCAGGTGAGAAGGCAGTAAATTGATGAAGCGAGCAGATATTAGAGGCAGTGATGAGGAGCCTGTGTGTCAAAAACACAGCACACACCGCTGGACCGCTGTAGTGCAACCTGATTGGTTTGGTCTCAATCACGTGACATTGACTGCTTCCCCGTCACGTGACTGCCCTTGACTCGTGTTAAAGCGCAGTTTCATCTCGTATTTATTAATATTAGAGTTAGTGTTGAGGAGATGACATCACATCATGAACATTTCTTAATGTCCTCCAAAACCAAACGTCACAAATAACATCCTGTAAATATGGTCATGACTTTACTGTCATTTCTCTGACATTCAGAGCTTTGAAATGATGACCTGAGGACCAGGATCTTAACACCTGCACCACACACACACCTTCACTGGGGCAGTAGGGAGGGTTGGACCAGGATCTTAACACCTGCACCACACACACACCTTCACTGGGGCAGTAGTGAGGGTTGGACCAGGATCTTAACACCTGCACCACACACACACCTTCACTGGGGCAGTAGTGAGGGTTGGACCAGGATCTTAACACCTGCACCACACACACACCTTCACTGGGGCAGTAGTGAGGGTTGGACCAGGATCTTAACACCTGCACCACACACACACCTTCACTGGGGCAGTAGGGAGGGTTGGACCAGGATCTTAACACCTGCACCACACACACACCTTCACTGGGGCAGTAGTGAGGGTTGGACCAGGATCTTAACACCTGCACCACACACACACCTTCACTGGGGCAGTAGTGAGGGTTGGACCAGGATCTTAACACCTGCACCACACACACACCTTCACTGGGGCAGTAGTGAGGGTTGGACCAGGATCTTAACACCTGCACCACACACACACCTTCACTGGGGCAGTAGTGAGGGTTGGACCAGGATCTTAACACCTGCACCACACACAGGGTGCAGTCAGGGACACAGCACCTTAACACGTGCACCTGCAGTCAGGGACACAGAGTCTCTGATCCAGCTTGATGTTGATGATGTGTGTACGAGACAGCAGTATTATTTTTATTCTGCCTCAGATGTTGAGGTTGTGCCACTAGAGGGCGCTACTGATCTCCCCTTTCTCTTAGAGCATTAAAGCCTGAAGTGGAGGAATTTCTCAGTAACGCTGACGCTGCACTCATTATTCACATGATCCACCCCCCCTACCACACACACACACACACACACACACACACACACACACACACACACACACACACACACACACTGGACTTGAGTGAGTAAAATAGTGTTACAGTGATACACAGTTCATCACTACCCTGATCTATTAAACACTCTTTATGACTTTATGAGTCTGTTATTGAACACTACATTTTACTGGCAGCTGTAAAATAGTACATGATGTCTAAAACAAATAATCACATTTATAATACACTCTACATAACAATAAAAATCATATTAAATGGTTTTATGTTCCCATGTGCTTCTGTTTACATTTTGTGTTTATACATGTGTTTGGGTCTGGATCCTGCACAGTGTTTGTGTGTGTGTGTGTGTGTGTGAGAGAGAGAGAGAGACACACACACACACACACACACACACACACACACACACACACACACACACACACACACACACACACACACACACACATTGATCAGTAATCAGTAAGCTGTAGTGTGTGTATTGACAGGATAAGCAGGTGCTCACACACTGCAGCATTAATTATCCATCACACTAAATAATCATGTCTATGTCCTGAAGCTTCACTGAAATAACTTCTGACATTTTAAAATATTATTTGGTTATATTATATGTTAATATGGTTAATTTTTTTCTTAACTAAAAACCCAAACTATTGTAAAGAAACATGATGGGAAAAGTATCAAACTGATTCATAATAAAATTAGCTATAAACTATTTAAAATGGATTTTATTTAAGGATTTTTATTTAATTTTATGCATTATATTTTATTTTAGATATTGATTATTGTTAATATCTCAGATATAATAAAACTAATAATAATAATAACAGAAAAGAATTATTTTACATTAAATTAGCTAAAGTTTATTTAAAGAACAAACAAAGTTTTTTTAGTGATTCAGAAATTCCTCAGACAGAAACACACACACACAGTCTAATAAATATGAATGAACCATTAGCTCTGTTGCTTAGCAACACTCATCAGCATATGACCTGCAGAAGTTCCTCAGAGGACCATCCACTGAACATTAAGATGAGAAGATCTCAAATCTATCTCTATAGATAAGAATAGATATAAATGATATATATATCAGAGAGATAAAATACGAGAATTGTCTGTTGATGTATATATAATATATAACTTATTATTATTATCTCTATCTGTTCTTTCATCTCTTATTAATCTGATCTGTATGTCTGTCTGTCTGTCGCCCTATTCTTCCTTCTCTCTACTCTCTCGTATCTCTCGGTCGCTCTAATATGCTTTT
>NC_062521.1:280461-287961 GCF_022655615.1 Tachysurus fulvidraco
TTCCTCCTGCTCATGTAAATGGCTTCTGCTGACAAGCTGACATTCTGTTTGCCGTCTCTGTGTGGATTTTACTCCAAGAATAAAAGTTTTCACTAAAAAACGTCGATTAAAAACGTTAAAAACAGTCTGCAGGAGGTTAAAGAGGGGTCTTAATCTGGGGCATTGTGTAAAAGTGTGAAAGATTGTCTCTCTCTGGGGGCAGAAAGGACACTCCTGACCTGCCTCTGGGCACAGAACTGAGATAAAAGCGTTGGCAGCAATGATGCCATGCAGGATTCTCCACTGTAGATCTCCAGATCTCTTGGCTAATGGCGGCTTGTACAGTGCTCTCCACTGTGGTCGCTCGTCCTCGCCCAGCCCGAGGACAGAGCGCCAGGGTGTGTCGACCCTGCCATGGAGACACACCCTGTTTATTAAAAACCTTCACACATGCTTTATAAAAACATTTCCCAGAAACTTTATAAAAATTCATGTTCGTGGCATATTTACAGTCTAAAAAGTGACCAGTACTTCCCTCTAGATCTGGAGACAAAGTCAGTTCAGGAAAGGGATCATTTTCAGCTGGCTGCTCAGTACCTCCACAGAACTCCCTTAGCATTTCCTTTTCCTCTTGTGAGGAAATGCGTTTGGATCTCAGCTTCAGACGTGCAGCTACTCTCTCAGTGTTGTTGAGGTCCGGTCCAGCCAGATCCACCAGGTGCCTCAGCGTGAAGACACCAGATGTGATGAGAGTCTGCGTGAGGGTGCTGTCTGCGACGTGTAGGCGAGCTCCGTGGGTGAGGGGTTCTTCCAGCAGCCAGTATAAAGAGTCTGTGGTTGTGGCTCTCTGTATGTTAAAAAGTCTCCACACTTTAAAAAGATTGCGATAAAAAACAGGTAGTTTGGAGGTAGTCAAGCTCCGAGGGTTCATTAAAAACAAAGACTTGTCCAGTCCCATGTTACCGTAAGTTTTTAAAATAGTACTGGTCACAGGTTTCCAACTAAAAGTCATAGAACTAGTTAAAAACTTCTGTAAAAACTGTAAAGGAAAAGCAGCAGTTCTGCTCTGTAGGTGCACTACGCCTTGCCCACCTTCTCCTTTAGGTAAATATAAAACACTTTGAGGTACCCAGTGTAACCTGGCCCAGAAAAAATCTAGTAAAATTGACTGAATTTTAGCTAAAAGTGCAATAGGCGGGTCTAAACACGCTAGTTTGTGCCAAAGTGAGGAAGCTACAAGGTTGTTGATAATTAGCGTACGACCTCTGTAGGACATTTTGGGTATTAGCCATCTCCATCGATCTAAGCGACCTTTAATCTTTTCAGCTGTTCCTTCCCAGTTTTTCTGCACAATTGAATCGTCTCCCAGGTACACACCTAAATATTTAAAACCTCCTTTCTTCCAAAGGAGTCCCCCTGGGAGCTTCGGCACATTAGAGGACCACTGCCCTACTAAAAGGGCCTCACTTTTATTCCAATTTATTTTCGCTGAAGATATAAAACCAAAGTCTCTTGCGATGTTGTGTACTGTGTCGATGTCACTCTGTTCGTCCACTATTATCGCTATATCGTCAGCATAAGCGGACAGACGGAAAGTGTACTGACATTGAGGAATCAAGAGACCTTTCAGTTCAGTTCTTAATCTATTTAAAAAAGGTTCTATGGCTAAGGCGTAGAGCATACCTGACAGAGAGCAACCTTGTCTTACACCTCTGCATACTTTAAAAGGAGCACATAAGCCACCATTAACCTTCAGTACACTCTCAATGTCACAGTATAAAACACGTATTTTGTAGATAAAATCAGGGTTAAAACCAAAAGCCTTAAGAGTTTTCCATAAATATTCGTGTTCTACTCGGTCAAATGCTTTCTCCTGGTCAATGGAGAGTAATCCCAGTTTTACCCCAAAGAGTTGAGAGACACATAAAAGGTCTCGAACCAGCGAGACATTGTCAAAAATAGACCTCCCAGGTATGCAGTAGGTTTGATCAGGATGAACGACGTCTTCCAGAACGCTTCCTAGTCTGGTTGCTAAGACTTTAGAGAGGAGTTTATAGTCACAGCATAAAAGGGAGACCGGTCTCCAGTTTTTAATGTCAGCTAGCTCTCCTTTTTTTGGTAGTAATGTGAGGACTGCCCTCCTGCAACTCAGTGGCAGCAGCCCTCTCCTTAAACTATCATTCAGGACCTCCAGCAGGTCCTCCCCCAATACGGTCCAAAAAAACTTGTAGAACTCTGCTGGAAGTCCATCTATCCCAGGAGCTTTTCCACCTTCCATGCCCTGCAAAGCTTTCTGAAGCTCCTCTAAGGTTACTGCCCCACTGAGTGCTTTATCTGGGTTTTGTGGGACTTTTGGCAGTCCTCTGAAGAAGATCTGCTCTGTGATTTTGTCCTCCTTATATTCACAGGTGTAGAGTTTCTTATAAAAACTGACGGCTCGCTCACGTATTTCTGTAGGCTCAGATAAAATGTCTCCGTTTTCAGATTTTAAACTGTGAATAAAACGTTTTTGACCATTCTTTATCTCGAGGTTAAAAAAGAACTTTGAAGGTGCATCCATTTGGTCTGCGTTCTGGAAGCGTGATCTTACCAGTGCGCCTTGTACTTTAAAATCTAGGAGGTCTGACAGTTTTTTCTTCTTAGCTGTGAGGGTCTGGATGTGCTCTTGTGTATGTGTTGACCCTATAAGGGATTGTAGTTCTGTGACTTCATGTTCAATTGACTTTAAAGATTGAGCCCAATCCCTTGTGACATTGAGAGTGTACTGTTGACACAATTGCTGGGTTTTTATTTTGCCCAGGTCCCACCACTGCTGTAAGGACGTAAAACAACTTTTTTCTTCTCTAAAATTTTTCCAAAAAAAGTTAAAAGTGTCAGTAAAATGTTTGTCATTTAAAAGAGCTGTATTAAAATGCCAATATGCACTCTTTGGTTTAATAGATTTTAAAACTGCTTTACATAAAACCAAACTGTGGTCAGAAAGACCAACAGGGCTAATAAAACAGCTCTTAATCGTGCTTAAATGATGCTTAAAAACATAAAATCTGTCCAACCTCGCAAGAGACATAAAATTATTGCATACATGAGCCCATGTGTACTGTCTGGTAGAGGGGTGGAGAGATCTCCAAACATCATGTAAATCATGTTTCTTGATGATGTGAGTTAGCCGTGTACGTGATGGTGTGTGGGGCTCAACATGGTTACGGTCGCTATTGTCTGTTGTGCAATTAAAATCTCCACCAACAAATAAAAATTCTTCACTGTTACAGGTCTCTAAGGTTTCGCATAATTTATCTAAAAAACCCAGTCTCTCTATAGGTGAGGTTGGAGCATAAACACAGATAAAAACAAGAAAATGGTTCTCGAACTGGGCTCGGACTTTTAAAAGTCTGCCTTTTATTATCTCCTCTGTGCTGTACCTCCACTAGTGGAGATGTTGTGGCTCAGGCAGGAGACGCCGGCCCATTCTTGTGTCCAGTCGACAGCGTTCTTACCGTCGCTGTGGGTCTCTTGAAGAAAAAAAGTATCTATTTTTTTCTGCCTCGCTATTTCATATAACTCCACTCTCTTCCTGCTATCTCTCGCTCCGTTGACGTTCAGAGATGCAATGTGAATGTCTTTCATGATGTAGAAGAGAGTGAGAAACAGTAGCGGAGTGAGAGACCAAGCAGGACTAGCAAAGTTACTCCATTTCACTGCCATCATTGCTTAACTGGTTGTTTATCCTGGTAACGATTTTCTTTAAGCGGTACACTTCTTTGCCTTCAAAGCAGCCTTCACTCATGAACCTTCTTATTGCATCTGACAGTCTCTTTAGATCTGGGAAATGCTCACCAATTGGAACCATTTTCATGTTTTTTGTTATTCTTAAGAACTGTTTAATTTCATCTGCACTGTACTCTTTGTTGGTCACATTGTTTACAGCAGCGATGGGAACACTGGTAACACTGGTATCAGACACATCGCTTTCTGCATCACTTTCAGTTTGCACGATTTCTCTGTCTGCTTTTTTTGCATGTTTCATCGACGCACCTCTTTCATTCTTTTTTCTTTTTGATGGCGTTTTAAAAACGATCTGTTCAGTTTCCATCATCACAGTGTCTGTGTTCTCCTCCAACAGTGAACAATCACCACTAGTGCTTTCCTGTGTGTTTTTTACAACCTTATCAGTGTTAAGCTCTGCATTATTAACCTGTAAACTGTGCTCAGCCTGCACAGTAAGCTCAGTACACCCAGTATTACTCACCCTCTCGGTCGGTACTGGGTCGGTTTCAGTGCTTAACACTTCAGCTGCTTTCTCCACAGGTTGCACGGTGTTAGTTAGCGCAGCCGCTGCGCTGGCCGATTCCTCTCCTTCCGAGGCCGGAGCAATCTCCCCGACCTCCCCGTCCGCCTGAGTAGTGTGTTCCGTCTCAGCCCTGTCCTGGGTCGGAACACTGCTCTCACCCGATGTACTGTCTTTCCCCCCCGCTGCCCGGGGACACGCGCGCACCAGGTGTCCGGTTTTACCGCAGCCGAAGCACTTCATAGAGTTGGTCGATACGTAGATTACGTGATCGACGCCGTCTCTTTTGTACGTTAACGTGCGCTCCAGCTCGGTGATGTTGCTGTTCAGGATCATATACGTGAATCTCCTAAATGACGCCACATGTTTCGCCCGGGCAGACTTACTCCCGATAGGGATCACCTTTATCGGGGAGACGAGCTTGCCAAAGCAGGAGAGATCCCTCTCCAGCGTCTCGTCTTTAACAAGGGGGGGGGAGGGGGGGGGGTTAAGACAGTGTGACTTTCTTAGACGGGGTTGAAAGGGGGAACACACGGGTAAGTGAGCCTCCGACTACAATCCCCTTCTGAGCCAGCAAGTTCGCCCTTTCCACTGTGCTCACAAATAGGACTACTGCGCTGTTCATACGGGACGCGGCCAAGACATTCTCATCTCCGACCACGTCCCCGGCGGCCAGACAGCAGTCCTCCACACTAGCGCCGGTCGCCACTCTCACTCCGTGGCGCCGCGTTAGTGTGTCGTACACCCGGGTGCCCTGGGCCGCCATGCTCTCCAGCAACAAGCCGGCGCTGACGCCCAGAGCTTTCCCTTAAACCGGGGCACTAAGATGTTTACAAAACTAAAGAGAAACAAAAAAAAATAAACAAACAAACAAAAGTAGGAAAAATTCTATCAAGAAAAGATAGAAAAAAGTAAGTGAAATGAACGCGACAAGCACGCTCACACACTCCACACACTCCGCTCACACACTCCACACACTCCGCTCACACACTCCACACACTCCGCTCACACACTCCACACACTCCGCTCACACACTCCACACACTCCGCTCACACACTCCGCTCACACACTCCACACACTCCGCTCACACACTCCACACACTCCGCTCACACACTCCACACACTCCGCTCACACACTCCACACACTCCGCTCACACACTCCACACACTCCGCTCACACACTCCACACACTCCGCTCACACACTCCACACACTCCGCTCACACACTCCACACACTCCGCTCACACACTCCACTCACACACTCCCAGCATGCACCGAGAGAGAGAGATAGAGAGAGAGAGATAGGAGAGAGAGATGGAGAGAGAGGAGAGAGAGATACAGAGAGAGAGGAGAGAGAGAGATACAGAGAGAGGAGAGATACTGAGAGAGATACAGAGAGAGAGATACACAGAGATACACAGAGATACAGAGAGAGAGATGCAGAGAGGAGAGAGATACAGAGAGAGAGAGATACAGAGAGATACAGAGAGATACAGAGAGAGAGAGATGCAGAGAGAGAGATACAGAGAGAGAGAGAGAGAGAGATGCAGAGAGAGGAGAGAGATACAGAGAGAGAGAGAGATACAGAGAGAGAGATACAGAGAGAGAGAGATACAGAGAGAGATACAGAGAGCCTTTATGCCTATAAATGAAAGAGCAGTCTCACAGCGCCCCCTGGTGTCTGAGCTTTACTCTAAACTGGGCAAATTTCCCATCAGTTCATTGCCAGTTGTCTCTCAGCACAAATAACACACAATACCTCTGAGGACCATCAGCATGTTGGCTTCCTTCTACAGCTCCTTCTTTTCTACATTGTTACTGATGACATCAGCGTCAGTGACATGAGGACAATGTAAAAGGTTAGAGATTTAAATATGAGAAGTTTTCAGTATTCCTTTCTTTCCTCCATCACTACAAAGACACTCGAGCCCCAAACTCCAGATGTGATGTTAGAACAGATCCATCAGTGACATCTGATCACACTGCAGTGGGTCATCATCATCATCATCATCATCATCATCACATTCACTGACATCAGAAAGAGAACAAAATCATCAACACTCACGATTTAACACTTAATTTATTCAGTTTATTACCAGGTTGTTTCCCTCACTGTGATCCTGAGTGTGGTCCGATCTGTTCGATAATCACCTTTATAATCAGATTCTGATCTTCTGACCTTCAGAATAAACACTGAAAGTGTTCATAACGTCCGTATTAAACAGCAGAAACTCTGCACTTTGTTGTCACACAAGTCACAGCTTTTATCTCCTCTCCTTTGGTGGCTTTCGCACTACTGAGTCTCACAATGGAGCTCTGCTGTTTGTCTGAGCTCTGATTTACTTACTTTATACATAATTACTACAGTGTCAGCATCACACACACACACACACACACACACACACACACACACACACACACACACACACACACACACACACACACACACACACACGTATCAGGGCTGCACAGAGACAGATGGCATGTTGACGTAACTCTTCAGTGAGGGGAGGGGCCTGATCTTACGCCCCGCCCACCCACCCTTCCTCTTCCATAGTCCACTTGATGGTCTGATTCCAAACCAACGGTTTCTCCCTGCTTTCCCTATCACACGCTTATTATGGTCCACATTGGAGACACGGCCCACCGTCGCCACACACGTCTCACACACCTGCGGGTGTATAGAGAGAGATCATGCAGATAATCGTGTACCACACCAATAAGAATGCAGAACTGTGTCATGTGACTGTGTGTGTGGATCTGACCTGAATCTGCTGTTTAGAAGGCAACTGAATGATTGCAGTTCCGTTCACTTTACGCAGGAGTACACCACATGTCCCTACACACACACACACACACACACACACACACACACACACACACACACACACAGAATTCAGTAAGAGTTTGTGACTGTCTCTCTCTCTCTCACACACACACACACACACACACACACACACACACACACACACACACACACACACACAGAATTCAGTAAGAGTTTGTGACTGTCTCTCTCTCTCTCACACACACACACACACACACACACACACACACACACACACCTGCTGCACGGATGTACTGTGCTCCTCTCCCCGGTTGGAGCTCCAGGTTGTTAATCAGAGTTCCTACAGGAAGTGCTCCCAGTGGGTGGGCATCACCCTCATTGGCTGACACAGCCATCCGACCAATCACAGATGAGCTTTTAACCAGGTCACCAGGTTGCATGTTCTCAGTGG
>NC_062521.1:290461-297961 GCF_022655615.1 Tachysurus fulvidraco
ATATAAAGTAATGATACAGTTTTATACAGTTACATGTTGTGCTTTATACACTAATCCTAAAGGGTTTTAATGACTATTAACACACACACACACACACACACACACACACACACACACACACACACACACACACACACACACACACACACACACACAGGAAGATGTATGTAATGTATTAAAACTCACCCTAAAGAACTTTAAGACGCTACACACGGCGCCCTTCAGCACAGCATCCGCATGAAACGTCGCAATGTGATGACGTCACATATGGCAATTAAAATCAGTGAGTGCCATCTAGCGGTTAAAGTCCGCACTGTAGTATTAATATTTCCACAGATATAATAACATCCTCCACACTGTGTACTGTTTAAAGGCAAAATACACTTCATAGGCTGTAAGATGTAAGGTTATAAGATCTAGTGTATGTAATATCATATATTGTAGGGTTTAGGATATGGAATAAATTAATAAATAAACAAAGACAATAAATGTATTTGACTTCTAATAATGGACTAATTGTCTAAAATCAGCTTTACATGACATAATAAATATTGCAGAATGTACAAAAAGGTAAACATTATACAACTATTTATACAAACATTCAAGATTAATATTGTACATATATTTAAATGTGTTTGTATTTATCCCCAATGAGCAAGTCTGTGGTGACTGTGGTGACTGTGGTGACTGTGGTTATTGTGGTGACTGTGGTGACTGTGGTTAATGTGGTGACTGTGGTGACTGGGGTTATTGTGGTGACTAGGGTTATTGTGGTGACTAGGGTTATTGTGGTGACTGTGGTTATTGTGGTGACTAGGGTTATTGTGGTGACTGTGGTTATTGTGGTGACTAGGGTTATTGTGGTGACTGTGGTTATTGTGGTGACTTTGGTTATTGTGGTGACTGTGGTGACTGTGGTTATTGTGGTGACTGTGGTTATTGTGGTGACTGTGGTGACTGTGGTTATTGTGGTGACTGTGGTGACTGTGGTTATTGTGGTGACTGTGGTTATTGTGGTGACTGTGGTGACTGTGGTTATTGTGGTGACTGTGGTGACTGTGGTTATTGTGGTGACTGTGGTTATTGTGGTGACTGTGGTTATTGTGGTGACTTTGGTTATTGTGGTGACTGTGGTGACTGTGGTTATTGTGGTGACTGTGCTTATTGTGGTGACTGTGGTTATTGTGGTGACTGTGGTGAGGAAAATGCATTTAGATGAAAGACAAAGAAATCTTGTGAGGAACAAGACAGGCACTGAAGGGTGTGACATGTAGTTCTTATAATAATAATAATAATAATAATAATAATAATAATAATAATAATAATAACTGTATTTACATTCATTTGTGAGATAAATCTATGTATTTAATTGTAACTATAAATTGAGATGTGGGCGGAGTTATTGCTCAAATTTATGATGAGTTAAATCCTGGATTCTCGCTGGAGACGCACTCCAATCTTAACGGTTAATTATAATTAACCGTTTTTATGCTTTGCGTTAGGGACGTGACATGACAACCGACATGACAACCGACATGACAACCGACATGACAGCACGGCGGAAACAGCGCGAGTTGCAGAGGGAATAAACTGGAGGGAAGGACACACGCACGCACACATACACGCACGCACACACACACAGACACGCACACCCATACACACACGCACACACACACGCACACACGGAGATGATGATGAGTCTGGACCGGTCCGGGTGTGAAGGGAAGATCGCACCGGAGGGCGTTACTGGCTCTTTGGGGCAGCCGCCACCGCGCGCTCAGCTTTCCGCCGTTGTGCGCGCGAGTGAGATTCGTTCTCTTCAACAGCATCAGCAGCAAAACCAGCACCACCATCATCTTCATCATCATCTTCATCATCACCTCCACGCTGGCACTGCGCGCGAGCCCGACGAGCTGCTACGGCGTGCACTAGACTTTAAGACGCAGGGCACGCAGTGCTATCGGGACAAGAAATACCGTGAGGCCATCGGTAAATACCACCGCGCGCTGCTCGAGATGAAAGGACTGGGCCGCGCGCTCGGGTTCGGGGACGCTGACGTCACCGCGAGATCTCCAAGCAGGTCAGGACTAACGGAGGAGCAGCGGGGAGCTGCAGAGAGCGCGGAGCTCGAGTGCTACAACAGCCTGGCAGGTACAGCACACACTCACACACTCACACACACCACTCTGCTACCATGACATGACTGTCTCGAAGTCTGACTGTGTGTGTGTGTGTGTGTGTGTGTGTGTGTGTATACAGCGTGTCTGTTACAGATGGAGCTGGTGAATTATGAGCGGGTGAAAGAGTACTGTCTCAAAGTTCTCAGGAAAGAGGGAGAGAATTTTAAAGCTCTCTACCGCTCAGGCGTGGCCTATTATCACCTGGGAGACTATAACTCCGCCCTACACTACCTGCAGGAGTCCCACAAACAGGAACCCACAGGTACAACACACACACACACACACACACACACACACACACACACACACACACACACACACACACACACACACACACACACACAGTGTATATAGTATTACAGAAGACAGAAACATATATGTTTAAGAGTGTAAACGTGTGTGTGTGTGTGTGTGTGTGTGTGTGTGTGTGTGTGTGTGTGTGTGTGACAGATACCAATGTGATCCGCTACATCCAGCTGACTGAGATGAAGCTCCGCCGAATCGCTCGAGGAAAAAAGGATCCTGTGTAGTTCACTCATCTGTCTCACTACCACTGTTTTCTCTCTCACTCTCACTCTCTCTCTCTCTCTCACACACACACACACACACACACACACACACACACACACACACACACAATCATTAATATCACAAACTGTGATCTTTATAACATTAATGATAACATCACTGATCATAGCTTCGATTGTCTGCATGAAAGAGTAATGTCACAACTCAACATTCTTGTAGTGCACAAAGCTATCATCCAGACAGACAGACAGTCAGACAGACAGACAGACAGACAGACAGTCAGACAGACAGACAGACAGACAGACAGCGATTAGTAAGACAGAAACAAGGAAACTGTCTCACCTCCATGATGCATCACTGTTTTTTTCACCAAGCTTCAAATATAAAACCAGAAGACTTGAGCTGATGGTGATGTCGTTACACTGTGTTATATTCAGTGTAATAAATTGTGTGTATTTTTGTGTTCACTGAAGTCATTTCATTTTGTGTGACTGCAGTTTGAGCGTCAGAATTGTTTTTATTTTATTTTCAGTAATTTAATAAACTGGTGAAACTCATGGGTTAAATGACACTGATATCATTTTTAACCACATGATGAGTTAGCAAACATGCTAATGTGTAAGAAATGTGACAAAAACAAATGACAAAAAAGTGACCTCAAATTATTTAATAATAATAATAATAATAATAATAATAATAATAATAATTATAATTATAAGAAGAAGAAGAATCATAAGTTGTTTTTCTAAATAGGTTCCTTTATTTTTCTGCTGACAAAATGAACTGAAAATAAATAAATAATCTGATAAATGTAAGTAAAATTAAATTACGTCATGCACAATTCCCTGAAAACAAACAATGAATCACTGAGTGTGAAGAGTAACCCAACACGATCATCCAGTACACAGTGTTACATGGGCGATGGGGTGTTTAGACTGACATTTCCAGGTGACATTAAGTGAACATTTTTTACGGAATATAATCAAATAATTTGCATTAAATAGTTTACCAAGAGAATAAATAACAAAGTGACAGATAAACATATAATAATTATTATACTCTCAGACCTGTGCCCAGATTGTTTTCTATCTCAGCTCAATAAAAATTAATCTAAAAATAAAAAATTTAATGTAAAATATCACAAATTAGTGTTAACAGTCCAATAAAGGATGCTAATGCTAACAAAGTATTTTTTTTAATAATTTGAGAAAATCTCACGATACAAATATATTTATCTTTATGAATTTATATTTTTCATACTGTCCCAGAAGTCTGAACACTTAAACACCAATCCAACACTGTTTACACTCGGCTGTGTCCCAAATCACAACCCATGTATTATTGCCCATGTAGCACACTGCTAACAGGCTAATCAGAGTCGTACACACACCAGTCTCTTTTCTGGTGTCTGTATTTTTGTGCAGTTTTTTCTTTATATATTTCTCAACTTTGTAATTTGGGACGCATCCACATGAGGACAGAAACATGACCATGTGCTCTGGCCTTCAGACCCAACTGTTATATTATTTAATTAATCAGAGTGAATTAAAAGGAAAATGTGTTTGTTTCACACACACACACACACACACACACACACACACACACACACACACACACACACACAGAATGAGGAGGATCTGTGTGCAGATCATTATCTTGTGTTAACAGAAGTTTTACTGATCCTTTCTTCTGTGCTGATATTCTTTCATACGTTGTATGATTTTAAAACCTTTTCATGCACAATAACCTTAACCATGTATCTAACATCAGCATTGGATATATTTATAAATATTTTTTTCAGAAATCCTGTCAAGTTAGCCTGACTAAGCTAACTAGCATTAATGAAGATTATTATTATTAATAATAATATTTAGCTTCATATTCTGACAGGATATTTTATTATCTGTAGCTAGCGTTAGTGATAAAGATTGTTAATAACCTGATCGTGTCGCTAATTCTTTCAGGTTAGCTTGTGTGTGCTAGCTAGTGGCAACAGGGACGATTACAAAAACCAGTAAACAAAAGTCAGTGCGGATTTCTGCCATTTTTTAAATCCTGTCAGTTTCAAACATGTTTGTTAGTCAGCTACTAATAATGTAAACAATAATGTAAAGTAATAATGTAAACAATTAAAAATATTATATAAAAACCCTGTCAGGTTAACCTATGCTAGCTAACTGGCTAGCTTTAATAAAGGTTATAATAGTTTAAAAATATCTCATTAGCTCTTGTTAGCCACCTAGCACTAGTAATAAATATTAAGAACATTTGAAAGCTGCATTATCACTAAAGATTTGTTGAAGTAATGCAGAAATCCTGTCAGGTTAGCTAGCTGGCTAACAAACTCTGTGATAATACAAACACGAACCAGCTTCTTTTAGCCCAAGACTTCCATATATGGATTTAAAAACACACCAACAAGTCCATATATGGATATAAAGACACGCCCACTTGTCCATATATGGATTGTTCGATCTGCACACAGGCCTTCAGTCATAAAATGAAAAGATTACATCAAAAATAAGATGTAAACAGCAACAATAAAGGTGTGTGTGTGTGTGTGTGTGTGTGTGTGTGTGTGTGTGTGTGTGTGTGTGTGTGTGTGTGTGTGTGTTTGCCCTGCCCATGCCCCACCCCATAACAGCCAAATCTGTATCTTAAAATTATTTACACTGAGCAGAAAAACACCAGGGTCAATGGTCAAAGGTTAGGAGCAGGAAATCAAACACACAACTTGGATAAGTGTATAAAAAAATATGGCAGCCTCGTTTCTCTTCTGTGCGTGTGTGAGTGTAGGTGAAGGAGAAGCTAACACATACACACATACACTTACCAAACAGACAGACACACACACACACATATACCACACAGACAGACAGACACACATACCACACAGACACACAAACACACAGCTCCTTCCCCGTTGTACTCTTTGGTTATTGGCCCTGCCCCAGTAGCTCTGCCTCCCATTGGCTGCCTGTTTACTGGTTTTGTACGTGTCCCTGTTAAACATGAAATTGTACAATAAAATGTTATCAATTCCACAATGATTGAACTGTGGAGGTCACATGACAATTCGATGGCAGTGTTTCCCTCGCCTACACTATGACCCCATATGACGTTTGTGTCATGGAACTGTGGACAAATCACACAGCGTGGGGAGACGTCACTGCGTGTGTCCTGCACGTCGTAACTGATGAAAACTCTACACACCTGGAACTTTTCATCCTGTCACGTGTGTAAACTGTAACAGCGCCAACTGCAGGACTGGAGCTCTTGTCACATACCAAACCACTGAGTGTGTGTGAGATGAACACTCGTAATGATAATTTTACCTTTACAAAACACTCGCACACGTCTTTATATAACATCAAATATTATCAAGGTTTAGCTTCAGTCTCACTGGAACCATCAATTTAACACACAAGTACAGCAGAAGTTTCTATCTTAGATGAGAACTGTGTAAAAATTGTGTTAACAAATTTAACCCAAACATGTAAACACCACAAATCTGTAGAGCTCAGTTCCCTCTGTGTATGTGTCACTCACTCACTCTGCGTGCATGTGTGTGTGTGTGTGTGTGTGTGTGTGTGTGTGTGTGTGTGTGTGTGTGTGTGTGTTTGTGTGTGTGTGCATATGACCAAAATGCATAACATATACAGAAAACATGGCAACATTACCTGTTGTATCATATAGTACGTCAATCCATTCAGGAAGTGATGCAAGAAAGTTAGACTCATTTGTCCCCCTTATCTCTCCTCCCCCAGTGTGATCTGTTTTGTATGTGTGTGTGTGTGTGTGTGTGTGTGTGTGTGTGTGTGTGTGTATGCGTGCTGTAAGCTTCTGACTTGTAGCAAAGTTAGCAAACACAAATAAAACGACATCATGAGTTCCACTCAATAACAGTGATCATATTCGATACATAAACTCTGATCCGATACGTAAATTTGAAAATAGTTCGCTCTCTTTTTGTACATTATTTTTTAATTTGTGTCTTTTTCTGTGTTTTTTCCCCAAAATACTTAATTAGAAAAGAGTTCAGTTCCTCTGCAAGTGGCGAGAAAAAATAGAGACTCTGGAGAAGATCAGACTCCTCACACACACACACTCTGTACTGAGAGAGAGGACGAGTCTGAAGCATCTGAGGACAGGGATGCTCTGTTTCCTGACCTCTCTCTCTCTCTCTCTCTCTCTCTCTCTCTCTCTCTCTCTCTCTCTCTCAGACTCTGAGTTAAGACTCTGGTGGTTGATCTTTGGGTGGGAGAGAGAAGAAATGAAAGAAGAGAGATAGAGAGGTAGTGCAAAAGAGGGGGGGACAGTGTCATTGTGTCCTACTCTCTCTCTCTCTCTCTCTCTCTCTCTCTCTCTCTCTCCTTTCAGAAGTTCAGTCTGCATGTAATGACTTCTACGTTTCTTCAAGTGAAACAGATCAAGGATGTTCTTCTCAACTCATTATTCTCTCTTTCACTCAGTTTTGTTTCTCTCTCTCTCTCTCCCTCTCTCTCTCTCTCTCTCTCTCTCTCTCTCTCTCTCTCTCTCTCTCTCTCTCTCTCACTCTCTCTCTGCTGTCCTAATCTTTCAGCTGTGTCTCTAAAAGCCCTGGATGTGGCAGTAAGCCTCTAGGCTGGAGAGCAGGATGTAGAGGAACCACAGCATGATGAAGAACAGCGTAGTGATGATGCGATGGCGTCTCGGCCCACCAAGCTCTCCGCCAATGTTGCCACGGCGACGGTACATAAGGGCGAGCACGGCAAAGACAGAGAAGACACAGAAGAGTGTAATAGAGAAGGCA
>NC_062521.1:309867-314867 GCF_022655615.1 Tachysurus fulvidraco
ACTGAATACAACACACTTAACACACCACACACTTAACACACCACACTGAATACAACACACTTAACACACCACACACTTAACGCACCACACTGAATACAACACACTTAACACACCACACACTTAACACACCACACTGAATACAACACACGTAACACACCACACACTTAACACACCACACTGAATACAACACACTTAACACACCACATACTTAACAGACCACACTGAATACAACACACTTAACACACCACACACTTAACACACCACACACTTAACACACCACACTGAATACAACACACTTAACACACCACACACTTAACACACCACACTGAATACAACACACTTAACACACCACACACTTAACACACCACACACTTAACACACCACACTGAATACAACACACTTAACACACCACACACTTAACACACCACACACTTAACACACCACACTGAATACAACACACTTAACACACCACACACTTAACACACCACACTGAATACAACACACTTAACACACCACACACTTAACACACCACACACTTAACACACCACACTGAATACAACACACTTAACACACCACACACTTAACACACCACACACTTAACACACCACACTGAATACAACACACTTAACACACCACACACTTAACACACCACACTGAATACAACACACTTAACACACCACACACTTAACACACCACACTGAATACAACACACTTAACACACCACACACTTAACGCACCACACTGAATACAACACACTTAACACACCACACACTTAACACACCACACTGAATACAACACACGTAACACACCACACACTTAACACACCACACTGAATACAACACACTTAACACACCACATACTTAACAGACCACACTGAATACAACACACTTAACACACCACACACTTAACACACCACACACTTAACACACCACACTGAATACAACACACTTAACACACCACACACTTAACACACCACACTGAATACAACACACTTAACACACCACACACTTAACACACCACACACTTAACACACCACACTGAATACAACACACTTAACACACCACACACTTAACACACCACACACTTAACACACCACACTGAATACAACACACTTAACACACCACACACTTAACACACCACACACTTAACACACCACACTGAATACAACACACTTAACACACCACACACTTAACACACGACACACTTAACACATCACACTGAATACAACACACTTAACACACCACACACTTAACGCACCACACTGAATACAACAAACTTAACACACCACAATGAATACAACACACTTAACACACCACACAGAATACAACACACTTAACACACCACACACTTAACACACCACACCGAATACAACACACTTAACACACCACACTGAATACAGCACACTTAACACACCACACACTTAACACACCACACTGAATACAACACACTTAACACACCACACTGAATACAACACACTTAACACACCACACACTTAACACACCACACACTTAACACACCGCACTGAATACAACACACTTAACACACCACACACTTAACACACCACACTGAATACAACACACACTCAACACAACACACTGAATACAACACACTTAACACACCACACACTTAACACACCACGCACTTAACACACCGCACACTTAACACACTTAACGCACCACACACTTAACGCACCACACACTTAACGCACCACACTGAATACAACACACTTAACACACACTTAATGTACCACACTGAATACAACACACTTAACACACACTTCATGCACCACACTGAATACAACACACTTAACACACCACACTGAATACAACACACTTAACACACACTTAACACACCACACTGAATACAACACACTTAACACACCACACTGAATACAACACACTTAACACACACTTAACACACCACACTGAATACAACACACACTTAACACACCACACTGAATACAACACACTTAACACACACTTAACACACCACACTGAATACAACACACACTTAACACACCACACTGAATACAACACACTTAACACACACTTAACACACCACACTGAATACAACACACTTAATGCACCACACTGAATACAACACACTTAACACACACTTAATGCACCACACTGAATACAACACACCACACTGAATACAACACACTTAACACACACTTAATGCACCACACTGAATACAACACACTTAACACACACTTAATGCACCACACTGAATACAACACACTTAACACACACTTACCGCACCACACTGAATACAACACACTTAACACACCACTGATCACAGCAGTATGTACAGACCACACTGAACACAGCTGTGAGACAGGAGTTGAGCACATAATTAATTTCAGGTGCTGTTGTGAGTGTGTATGTATGTCACTTCTCCATAAATTGTTCATCACTACTATATTCAGTCTGAGTCGCCTGTCTCGCCTGGGCCTGTTGCCATAGTAACAGAGGCATGCGTGAGAGGCTTGAATATTTTTTACATGAGACTTGGGAATTACACTCATATAAATAAACAGCAGTAACAGAAGGAGGTCGTGAGTGTGTGTGTGTGTGTGTGTGTGTGTGTGTGTGTGTGTGTGTGTGTGTGTGTGTGAGTGTGTGAGTGTGTGTGTGTGTGGGTGTGTGGGTGTGTGGGTGTGTGGGTGGGTTCTAACTTTAATGTTCGTCTGGCAGAGCGATGCATCAATACAGAAAGCTACACTACTATAGAGTTATATACAGCAACATGTACAGCTCTGACTGATTAATACACCATGTGTCATGTTCTGGAACACAGTTACTGAGGATCAGCACTTCATTATCACCTTTATTTTCATTACTATACAGTCACTACATTACCCATCATGCACTGCATGCCCTCAACATAGGTTACTAAACAGAAACATGGATGTGTCATTAACCTGGTCTATAGAAATGTGGGCATGTCTAAAAGCAGGATTTATTTACTTTCTGCAGTGTGCAGTGATGTTTCCAAGTAATACCAAAACTACACCTGTGTTTGTCACCTGTGTTTGTCACCTGTGTATGTCACCTGTGTATGTCACCGGTGTATGTCACCTGTATTTGTCACCTGTGTATGTCACCTGTGTATGTCATCTGTGTTTGTCACCTGTGTATGTCACCTGTGTATGTCATCTGTGTTTGTCACCTGTGTATGTCACCTGTGTATGTCACCGGTGTATGTCACCTGTATTTGTCACCTGTGTATGTCACCTGTGTATGTCACCTGTGTATGTCACCTGTGTATGTCACCTGTGTATGTCACCTGTATTTGTCACCTGTGTTTGTCACCTGTGTATGTCACCTGTGTATGTCACCTGTGTATGTCACCTGTGTATGTCACCTGTATTTGTCACCTGTGTATGTCACCTGTGTATGTCACCTGTGTTTGTCACCTGTGTATGTCACCTGTGTATGTCACCGGTGTATGTCACCTGTATTTGTCACCTGTGTATGTCACCGGTGTATGTCACCGGTGTATGTCACCGGTGTATGTCACCTGTGTTTGTCACCTGTGTTTGTCACCTGTGTATGTCACCTGTGTATGTCACCTGTGTTTGTCACCTGTGTATGTCACCTGTGTATGTCACCTGTGTATGTCACCTGTGTTTGTCACCTGTGTTTGTCACCTGTGTATGTCACCTGTGTTTGTCACCTGTGTATGTCACCTGTGTTTGTCACCTGTGTTTGTCACCTGTGTATGTCACCTGTGTTTGTCACCTGTGTATGTCACCTGTGTATGTCACCTGTATTTGTCACCTGTGTATGTCACCGGTGTATGTCACCGGTGTATGTCACCTGTGTATGTCACCTGTGTTTGTCACCTGTGTTTGTCACCTGTGTATGTCACCGGTGTATGTCACCGGTGTATGTCACCGGTGTATGTCACCGGTGTATGTCACCGGTGTATGTCACCTGTATTTGTCACCTGTGTATGTCACTGGTGTATGTCACCGGTGTATGTCACCTGTGTATGTCACCTGTGTATGTCACCTGTGTTTGTCACCTGTGTATGTCACCTGTGTATGTCACCTGTGTATGTCACCTGTGTTTGTCACCCGTGTATGTCACCCGTGTTTGTCACCCGTGTTTGTCACCCGTGTATGTCACGAGTGTATGTCACCTGTGTATGTCACCTGTGTTTGTCACCTGTGTTTGTCACCTGTGTATGTCACCTGTGTATGTCACCTGTGTTTGTCACCTGTGTATGTCACCTGTGTATGTCACCTGTGTATGTCACCTGTGTTTGTCACCTGTGTATGTCACCTGTGTTTGTCACCTGTGTTTGTCACCTGTGTTTGATGCTGACTGCAGTGAATTTTATAACACATATCTGTTCTGTACTGACCGCCGTGTGTCATTTAAGGAGTGAGAAGAGCTGATGAGCTGCCAAACTCCTGATTCAGCAGCCTATTTACAGAGTCCTGACACATGAGATGGTCATAAATGTGTGTGTGTGTGTGTGTGTGTGTGTGTGTGTGTGTGTGTGTGTGTGTGTGTGTGTGTGTGTGTAAAGTGTCAGCTGCCCAGAAATTGATCCCACTTTCTACCAAAGCATGTCTGAAGCCGAGTACCTTCATCTTACATTCCATCTGTGAGCAAACACTAATCCGGTATTTCACTCAGTCAACCTACATTGTTCAATAATTAATTATTCATCTGGAACAATTACTTTAAATGAGTTCTCGAGTCACTGTGGGTGGAGCAGAAGTTAAACATGATGAACCTATCACACATCAGTGCTCCAGTCAGAAGGAGGCTGTGGAGTGGATCTTGGTCACAATACACTTCTCAGATACACTGTGGATGATGTAATATAGTTTTATTAAAGATTTGTAAAAAGAAAACTGCTAAACTCTTAGTGCTACAATATATTATATACATTTATTCTTTATAAATTTAATTTATATGAAATGTGACTGTACATTTAAATCAGTTACTATAGAATTATTGTTATTAAATGTATAATGTATATAA
>NC_062521.1:319867-329867 GCF_022655615.1 Tachysurus fulvidraco
ATGTGTCAGTGTATTTGTGTATGTGTCAGTGTGTGTCAGTGTGTGTATGCGTCAGTGTACGTCAGTGTGTGTGTGTGTCAGTGTGTATGTGTCAGTGTGTGTCAGTGTGTGTATGCGTCAGTGTACGTCAGTGTGTGTGTGTGTCAGTGTGTATGTGTCAGTGTGTGTACCTTCTTCTTTATTTTCTGAGCATCATATCGAATCTGTGTGAACTCCCTCAGCCCGAATGATCCTCCAACCACAAGCAGCTACACACACACACACACACACACACACACACACACACACACACACACACACACGTCAGGTTTAGTTTATTATAAACAGTACATTTGTAATAAATGTATAGATTCCGCTGGGAGATGAACTGTGTGTGAAATGAAAGCAGTAACAGAGAATAACCGTGTTTAGACTTTAATATGAATAAAACTACTAAACTGTGTTTATTGGGACTCTGTCACCTTAGGGGACAGTTTAGTGTGAGGGGACAGTTTAGTGTGAGGGGACAGTTTAGTGTGAAACACACGGATTGTCACCTTAGGGGACAGTTTAGTGTGAAACACACGGCAGTCAGTCCGTTCTCTCTGTAACACGGACATAGTGTTAAAAGCATAAAGCGGTCATTAACTCACCATCATGGGAACTCCGTATCTCACCGTCCTGTTCTTCTGTAGATTACTGATGTGTTTCCACATGACAGCTTTGTGTTCCTGCTGCTCTCACACTCCGGAAACACTTTAGTGCGTCTACATGGGCGCCATGTTTACTCTACACCCACAATGCACCGCGGCTCAGCGCGCGGACAAATCACTCGCCTTCGTTCCTTTTTCATTTTCTTTGTACATAAACTTTATTTCAAACAAACACCAGGGCTGTAAAGTGTCCCGCATTAACGTCCCGCATTAACGTCCCGCATTACGGGCTTTTCTCACGCCACACATTGTGTTTGTCACACAGAAAAACTTTGTGACTGTTTATCATATATTTAATAAGCCGCATCACCCAAAACGTATCAGTCCGCACCGCTGTCTCTATGGAAACGGGCAGGAACCAAGTGCGTCTCAGTTCTTAGTCGAGCCTGACACTTATCAGCCAATCACAACAAGAGGCTGCACAACAGCCAATCAGAAAATAGCACTATTGTATCTGGGTAAGATTTAACGCAACAAACAATGAAAAAAAACATCTTCATTAGTGAGGGAAGTGTCGATGTTCGGTTTGAACAAAAGCTCAACACGAAACAGTTTGTCTCTGGACAGGACATTGTCCTCAATCATGTCTCTGGACAGGACATTGTCCTCAATCATGTCTCTGGACAGGACATTGTCCTCAATCATCAATCAAGTTTTTTTTGTTTTTTTTTTTTAATTGATTTTTTTTTTTGGGAGGGGGGGGGCGTGTTGGTGGGTTGGAGATGTCACGCTTGCCTGTCTTCAAGACTTGCAGTACATAACAAATAATAACAGATAACACACAAACACAGACAAACACAAATACACACACAAACACATACACAAACACACACAAATACACACAAACACAAATACACACACAAACACACACACACACACAAACACAAATACACACACAAACACACACACAAACAAACACAAATACACACACACACACACAAACACAAATACACACACAAACACACACACACACACACACAAACACAAACACACACACAAAGGTGCACCACAAGTAAAATCTAAAAATCTCTACCATATGACAGTTAAATGTAAAATTCAACCTTTGGATGATATTTTGACAGTATTTTAAAAATTCAGTGTCATTTGTGAATAAAATCCTCACAAAATATTTATCCTCTTTCCTTTAGACAAAGAAACCAAAAATGTCTTCAAAAGAAAAATAAAACTCAGGCTTTGGATGAACATAAAAATATCTGACCTGTTTTTGTATAAACACACAAATTAACACAAACGCACAACGATTTCAGAGTCACAGAAAGAGCAGCTGATGTTAATACATCTCAAGGAATTTAACATAATATTAATACAGCAATTTAAAGGAGATCTTGTTAGTTAAAATATATTTATAAAGTAAAGTCCAGACTTTTCCCCACAGTATATTAGTGACAGTGTGACGTCACAGGAGGTGTAAATGCTCTGAATGTTGGACGTGTGACTGACAGACAGATTTCACCTACATGAGTTTGGCTGAATATCACAAACAACCAGAGGTGAAAAAGTGTGTGTTGTGACATTGTGTTTAAAATGAGACTCAGGAGACAAACGTGTGTGTGTGTGTGTGTGTGTGTGTGTGTGTGTGTGTGTGTGTGTGTGTGTGTGTGTGTGTGTAAACTGGGAAGTTTGATGTGGATCCTGGAAATGTTACAATTACAAACCATCAGTTTAAGAGAAAACACAACAGACTGAGGATCAGTGAGGAAACACCAAAGACAAGAAATTCCTGCCACCGACTGTTAGCTGCTTCATCTGATGAAGCCCCGCCCTCTCACCTGGGCACCAATCAAAATCTTCCCCTCGTTTCTGGTGCCAGGGGCCCCGGGTCACTGACATTTTATAAAATAATGAATTTATCATAAATTAAATCTCAGAAAAATAAGGCTACTAACCACCAGCACTACATTGTATAATTTAATGTTTTAATTCAAATATTAAGTTTTGGAATGTTTTATGTTATAAATGTTTAGTAGCACATAAGAACATTATAATTAATATAATACTATTTATCTAATAAATGTGAGGATTGATTTTAACTGTGAATATTAATAATGTCTGACTAAGGTATGATGTCATTTTATCCTCAAATTGTAATTTGAAATAAACTCTCTCTTATGCACACACACGTACACACACACACGTACACACACACATACACACACACACACACCCACGTGCACACACACACGCACGTATGCACACACACACACACATACACACACGTACACACGCATACACACACCCATGTGCACACGCACACACACACACACGCACACACACACGTACACACGCACACACATACACACACCCACGTGCACACACACGCACGTATGCACACACACACACACACGTACACACATACACACACCCACGTGCAAACACACACACACACGCACGTATGCACACACATACACACACACACACACACACACACACACGCATACACACCCACGTGCACACACACACACACGCACACACATACACACACCCACGCACGTATGCACACACATACACACACACACACACACACACGTACACACGCACACACATACACACACCCACGTGCGCACACACACACACGCACGTATGCACACACACACACACACACACACACACACACACAAAGTATAAAAGGACTCAATGAACATCCAGTTGCTTTTTTTTTTTATTTAAACTTTTTATTTAAGCCAGTTGAAGAAAAATACTTTTTTGGTTCTGTATAATAAAATATTTTAACTTTCATTCATTTTTATGAAGAGAAAAAAACGATATGAAGAAGTTTTTTTTCTCCGTCTCCTCCTTTTGTGTACAAAAGCTGGGGAGGATTTTTCATGTTGCAGAAGCAGAACCAGACAGAACAGGACGTGAGTCTGTAAACCGGTGCAGAGCCATGCTGAGACGAGCCACTCGCTGATCACAGATCACTACAAGTGCACTAGTTAACAGAGAAAATAAGGGCTCTATGTAGTGCACTACATGCTCAGTGAGAGTTCCACTATGTTTAGTCATATTCAGCTCTCTGAAGCTGTGACCTACAGGGTATAAAATAGTGTTGTTTATATATATATATAATCCTATATGATCCTTTAGTGCACCACACATCCAGCTCAAGTATTTAAATCCCAGTCTGAAGTGTAGTGTACTAAATGACTCACAGGGATTCGTTTAATACCCTGCTCCCTGTATGTGTGCTACATAGGGAATGAAACTACAGTCCAGTCCCATGCTGAACTCTCTGCTCCAGATGGAACATTTATAATGAACTGCTTAGTTTACAGGCACCAAAATATTCCTCAGAGTATGAATAATAAATCCATGTAGTGCACTAAATGTCCCTTACTGCTCATTCTACTAGTGCACTACATAGGGTGTGAACAAGCAGCTGGGACTCGGGTCTTATCTCAGATCAGCACAGTGAGTGCAACAGCTACAGAGCAGGAGTGTGTGTGTGTGTGTGTGTTGGCAGGCAGGCAGGCTGTTACACAGGTGAGAGGTGAGGAGGTCAGAGGTCACTCTCTCCATACAGAGCAGTGGAGAAGGACATGTAGTCGAGGGCCCCGGGCACGGCATCGCTCCCTCTGTAGGGTGCCATACGGGAGATACAGTACTCCGCCTGATCTGGGGGCAGCTCGCGCCTCAGCTCCTCCACCATGATGTAGTTCTATACACACACACACACACACACACACACAGATTTTTTTGTGTAGTATGTATTGTGCTACTAGGGAAGTGGCAGCTTAGTGGTTAAGGCAATGGACTAGTGATCAGATGTTGTGAGTTTGATACCCAGGACCACCAATCTGCCACTGCTGGGCCCCTGAGCAAGGCCCTTAATCATGTATAAATGAGATAAGTGTAAGGTTCTCTGTATAAGGTCCGTAAATGTATAGTGTTGTATAGCGTTGTATTGTGTACCTTGTCTCCAGCCAGCACTTTAAACGAGGCCACGACCTGATCTGCTGTGTCTGTGTCTGCTGTTTCTCGAGACATGAAGTCAATGAAAGCCTGAAAGGTCACGACCCCGAGACGGTTAGGATCCACGATGCTCATGATACGGGCGAACTCCGCCTCACCCTACACACATTACACAACATGTTACTGCACATATAATAACCTCTACATTACACACACTAGATGATTCATACAGAAATATATACAATAGCACACAGTCCCTTTACTACAGACAGAGTGGATCAGCTTCACTGTGGAACATTAGCTTGCTATCACCATGGTAACCTGGAGACTACCTTCCTCTTTAGCTACAGCAGTTAGCACCAGTGCAAACCTGTTACTTTAGCTGCTGTGATGCTAATAAAGCTATTTTATACTGAATTAGTTATACTGAAGAGAATCGATTAGCAATGATAGTGTAAAACTAGATGTTTATCTCAGGGATAAACAATAAAATACTAATGAAGGACAATAACAACAACAACAACAACAACAATAATAATAATAATAATAATAATAATAGAGATAAAGTGTAAATAGTTGTAGACAGTCTGTAGCTCTGATATGAAGCTCTGCTTTACCATATTATAACCCATGGAGATGAGACAGGTGCGGAAATCCTCTCCATCCATCATCCCTGTTCTCTTCTACAGGAGCCCACGAGGGACAAAAAGAGCCATGAAGAGGAAGGAAGGAAGGAAAGAAGGAAGGAAAGAAGGAATTTGAAACAAATTTTAGGAATAAGATTTTTAGAGAAAGAGAGAAAGAAAAACAATGAACATCAGAGAGAAGGAAAAGTACAGAAACAAAAGCAGAGAAAGAGAGAAAGAGAAGATACAAAAACAAGATGTGGAAGGTTAATCCCGAGATCCCAGAGTGTGTGCAGGTGTGTGTACCTGAGCGTCGTTTCCGATATCGAAGCCCAGACTGATGAGACATGCTCTAAACTCCTCAGCGCCCAGAGTGCCTGAGTGATCCTGAGGTCAGTGGCCAGAGGTCAAAGGTCGCACATCGGGCCATGCAGTGCACGTGTGAACACACACAGAACACACAGGTGGGGGGAGGGGTGGGACATGCATCAATTAGGTAGGGAGTGTGAGGGGTATGGACAGGAAGAGGAAGTGATGTTGATGGTGATGGTGGTTGGTCCATGCATGGAAGACATAGAAAGAAAAACAAAAAGAAGAAAAAGTGCACCAACGTTAGGATGGACCGGTGTCACACTGTGCTGGTGTGTGTCTGTGGTCGAGGGGTTTATAACTGTCTTATCTCAGATTAACTCTTTTATCTCAGATTAACTGTTTTATCTCAGATTAACTGTCTTATCTCAGATTAACTGTTTTATCTCAGATTAACTGTTTTATCTCAGATTAACTGTTTTATCTCAGATTAACTGTGCTGATCAGTTAATTACACATTATGGGTGTAAGTGGTTCGGTCCTGTGGTTAATTATTTCCTAAACAACACTATTTTTCACAGTCGCACTCACACACTCGTGCACACACACTCGCGTGCACACACTGGCGCGCAAACACTCGCGCACACACGCACTCGCGCGCACACACACTCGCGCGCACACACACACACACTAACTGTAGTATCAGTTTCCTCCTGCAGTGTTCATTGTGCTGATGAATAGTTTTCGTCGATGACCTTTTTAAAGACAAAAACTAGAAAATAATTAAATAAAAACAAAGACACAAAGGACTAAAAATGACAAAATCTACTGACATTTTCACCAACAACTAAAACTGAGACGTAAATAAAAGCCAAAGATGAGCAGGACAATAAAGTCTATAAAAGGTAGGAGCTAGTCGGGGTGGGGGGGTGGGGTGGGGTTGAGTTTAGACACACGTTAGATTTACAAATGTAATCAGTACTGAAAGAAAGAGACGTACAGACATTTAGACACATTTCAGATTTGATGTAAACCATGTGAACGACAATCAGTGACAAAAACACAATAAAGGAAGTGACATGCGAGTGAGGAAGAGACGAATCCATGTGAAGGTGTGTTCTGCTTAATAAACAACAGCAATAACAGTTACAGTCAATATTCAGGGGGAGGGGGGGGGGAGAGGGAGGGGGGGGAGAGAGAGGGGAGAGAAGGGGGAGAGGAGGAGGGGGGAGGGGGAGAGGGGGAGAGAGGGGGAGGTAGAGAGAGAGGGGAGAGAGAGGGAGGGAGAGGAGGAAAGGGGGGAGGAGGGGAGAATGTGTATGGTCAGACGGAGCAGACGGAGCAGACGGAGCAGACAGGGTGATGCTGCTGCTGCTGCTGTAATTAAAGGTGAATAGAAATGAATGTGTACATGATGTATAATGTGTGTGTGTGTGTGTGTGTGTGTGTGTGTGTGTGTGTGTGTGTGTGTGTGTGTGTGTGTGTTGTGAACTCTTCTTCAGACAGAGCAGAAGCTCTACACAAGGCCTCATGACATCTAGGTGAAAACTTCAGAAGTTTAATGTTAGGGAAACTTTAAAAAATGCATCACACTTTACACTTGATGTTTTATTAATATTTAATAAATATAAGTCACCAAAATCTTGTTATTTATTTATTTGTTTGTTTGTTTGTTTGTTTATTTATTTATTTAACTAAAACTAAAGTCATTATTTATGACAAAATTAAAACTAAAACTGAATCAAAATCTGCTGTTAAAATGCAAACTGGATGCCTGCAGTCTTATAAAGGACTTATAAAGTGTGTGTACAGTGACACCACCATATATTAAGCTGTTTTAGTGTGTGTGTGTGTGTGTGTGTGTGTGTGTGTGTGTGTGTCTCTTTAACTGACCCGGTCGAAGTGGTTAAACGAGGCTCTGAATTCACTGAGCTGCTCCTGACTGATGCCTTTAGCATCACGAGTCAGAATCTGGTTCTCAATCTCATTGATGGTGCGAGCGATGGTGGTGAGGAGCTGCTCCCATCCCACACGGATGTGCTATCACACACACACACACACACACACACACACACACACACACAGTTTGGATTAGTATAAAAAAGTGTTTGTCAGTGTGCGCGTGCATCTGTGTGTCTGTGCGCATGTGTGTGTGTCTGTGTGTGTGTGAGTCTGTGTGTAAGTCTGTGTGCACGTGTGTGTGCGCGCCTATGCTCATGTGTCAGTGTGTCTGTGAGTCTGTGCGTGTGTGTGTGTGTGTGTGGATGCGCGTGTCTGTGTGGGTGTGTGTGTGTGTGCGCGAAGATGCGCGTGTCTGTGTGTGTGTGTGATGTGTAGATGCGTGCGTGTCTGTGAGGGTGTGTGTGTGTGTAGATGCGCGCGCGTGTGTGTGTGTGCGCGTAGATGCGCGTGTCTGTGTGTGTGTGTGCGTAGATGCGCGTGTGTCTGTGTGGGTGTGTGTGTGTGCGTAGATGCGCGTGTCTGTGTGTGTGTGTGCGTAGATGCGCGTGTGTCTGTGTGGGTGTGTGTGTGTGCGTAGATGCGCGTGTGTGTCCGTGCACATGTGTGTGTGTGTGTGTGTGTGTGTACCTCCATGGTGTAGTTGGTGTGTTTGTTGTCAAAGATAAGAGCCTCCTGGATCTGCTGGTGATCTCCCTCCAGCTGATCAATCTTCGGTTTGTAGTTAACGATGCTCTTCTCGTACTGACGCAGGTGATTCAGCTGATCCTCCAGTGTGCCGTGCATCTCAATGGAGATACGGCCGATCTCCTAAACACACATACACACAGACACACACACGTATACACAGAGAGAGTGAGAGAGTGAGTGAGAGAGAGAGTGAGAGAGAGAGTGAGTGTGAGAGAGAGAGAGTGAGTGAGAGAGAGTGAGTGTGAGTGAGAGAGAGTGTGAGAGAGAGAGTGAGAGAGAGAGAAAGAAAGAGTGAGAGAGAAAGAGAGAGAGAGAGAGAGAGAGAGATCGCTCACCTCCATCTTGTTCTGGATCCAGGGTCCAATCACATTAGCCTGGTTAGCAAACTGTTTGCGTAGCCGCTCGTTGTTCTGCTGCCGAGCGTGTTCCTCAATCAGTGCCTGGTCTCTCTGAGGAACCAACTGTCTCACCTACAGCACAGTCACAGTGTTCAACCATCCATTAGAACAGACGTGTTCCCTTATTCACTAGTACACTGGACATTATTAAAGTGTTCAGTAAGTGTTCAGTAAGATGCTCAGTGTTTAATGTAGAGGAGTAAGGACATGATCTGCATCAGTCCAGCTGTTAGCTTGTGCTGAGTACTGACTAGTGTTTTATAAGTATTCACTAGTGTGTATTGTTTAGTGTTAAGTGAGCAGTGTGTAATCAGCAGTGTGTATTGAGTAGTGTTTAGTCAGTAGTGTTTAGTCAGTAGTGTGTATTGAGTAGTGTTTAGTCAGTAGTGTGTAATCAGCAGTGTGTATTGAGTAGTGTTTAGTCAGCAGTGTGTATTGAGTAGTGTTTAGTCAGTAGTGTGTATTGAGTAGTGTTTAGTCAGTAGTGTGTATTGAGTAGTGTGTATTGAGTAGTGTTTAGTCAGTAGTGTTTAGTCAGTAGTGTGTATTGAGTAGTGTTTAGTCAGCAGTGTGTATTGAGTAGTGTTTAGTCAGTAGTGTTTAGTCAGTAGTGTGTATTGAGTAGTGTGCATTGAGTAGTGTTTACTCAGTAGTGTGTATTGAGTAGTGTTTACTCAGTAGTGTGTATTGAGTAGTGTTTAGTCAGCAGTGTGTATTGAGTAGTGTTTAGTCAGCAGTGTGTATTGAGTAGTGTTTAGTCAGTAGTGTGTATTGAGTAGTGTTTAGTCAGTAGTGTTTAGTCAGTAGTGTGTATTGAGTAGTGTTTAGTCAGTAGTGTGTATTGAGTAGTGTTTAGTCAGTAGTGTGTAATCAGCAGTGTGTATTGAGTAGTGTTTAGTCAGTAGTGTTTACTCAGTAGTGTGTATTGAGTAGTGTTTAGTCAGTAGTGTTTACTCAGTAGTGTGTATTGAGTAGTGTTTAGTCAGCAGTGTGTATTGAGTAGTGTTTAGTCAGTAGTGTGTATTGAGTAGTGTTTAGTCAGTAGTGTTTAGTCAGTAGTGTGTATTGAGTAGTGTTTAGTCAGTAGTGTGTATTGAGTAGTGTTTAGTCAGTAGTGTGTAATCAGCAGTGTGTATTGAGTAGTGTTTAGTCAGTAGTGTTTACTCAGTAGTGTGTATTGAGTAGTGTTTAGTCAGCAGTGTGTATTGAGTAGTGTTTAGTCAGTAGTGTGTAATCAGCAGTGTGTATTGAGTAGTGTTTAGTCAGCAGTGTGTATTGAGTAGTGTTTAGTCAGTAGTGTTTAGTCAGTAGTGTGTATTGAGTAGTGTTTAGTCAGTAGTGTGTATTGAGTAGTGTGTAATCAGCAGTGTGTATTGAGTAGTGTTTAGTCAGTAGT
>NC_062521.1:339867-342367 GCF_022655615.1 Tachysurus fulvidraco
TAGAGAGATAGATAAATAGAGAGATACACATATATAAGAGATATATGATATAGATATAGAGAATACAATGTAGAGATATAAGAGAGAGAGAGAGAGAGATATTATAGACAGGACAGATAATATGATATATATATATAGACGAGTATATATAGAGAGAGAGAGCGCATCACATTCAGCTCTGTCTACATCTACTACTCTAACAGACCGTCACAGACACCACAGTGTCACTCAGAGGAGAGCTGATGGAGGAACCTGCGTGAGAACTAAACATCTAACTGCTAACATTTAATAACCCTGTAAAGTGGGAGAAAAGGTTTGGGAGTTAGAACAAATCTCAGCACATTCACTCAGAAGTTCTCAGAAGTTCTCAGAAGTTCTCAGAAGCTCCTTGATGAGTTCCGACTGTGACACACTGCTGTGTTCCTCTGGACGGATCTTCACACACACTTTACTGCTTTACTTTACTCCACATCTGTCCTTCTTCTGTTTGGAGTAACAGACTCATGACTGGTGTCCTGCTGCGCGATGGCGACGAAGCCGTAGCTCAGGCGATGGACCCCAAGCCGAGGCCCCTGACTAAGGCCCCTAACCCAAACTGCTGAGGTGTATAAATGTGAGATCCCATAAAACACGACTTACCTTCTGCATCCAGCATTTTAGGGATGTCGAGGTATTTCTCTGCCACATCAAACGCAGTGTTCAGGTTGGTCATAGGGTCATCCTGTAAAACACTTCCTGTTAGCACTGACTGACCTTTGACCCCTGGGTACAGTACACACAGAGTAACATAAAGCTCGTCACCTTGCGCAGTTTGCCGTAATCTATGAGCTCAGGACGATGGCGATGGATCAGAGCACAGAAGCCCAAACCGTCCTTCCAGCTGTGAGACACAAGGGTTTAGATCATGGTTCTGATTTAGGGAACGGCTAATGACCCTAATGACCCTAATGACCCTGATGACCCTGATGACCCTAATGACCCTGATGACCCTAATGACCCTGATGACCCTGATGACCCTAATGACCCTAATGACCCTAATGACCCTGATGACCCTAATGACCCTGATGACCCTGATGACCCTAATGACCCTGATGACCCTAATGACCCTGATGACCCTGATGACCCTAATGACCCTGATGACCCTGATGACCCTAATGACCCTAATGACCCTGATGACCCTAATGAGGCAGCTGTGAGTTAATAAACAAGTTATAAACATTTTTATTTCCATCTTTATAAACACTGACATTCTGAAAAAGAATTTAAACATTTTTTAACCCAAAGTTAAGTTTTTATCCAAGACACAACTTACAGTCTCACAACTACACACACACACACACACACGCACACACACACGCACACACACACACACACACACACACGCACACACACACGCACACACACCCAACATGGCACCCCTCACACGCCACTCACATCACCCCTCACACACACACACACACTGCACGCCCCACACACACTCTCACCACCCACTCCCTCCCCACACACACACCCACACTCCACCTCGCACACACACACACTGGACACACTCACACTACCTCCACACACCATGCCACTCATCCCCCACCGCTGCAACAACGAACGAGACCTCACTCTCTCACACATCACACACCCTCGCGCACCCTCACACACACACACCTCTCCGCACTCACAGCACTTCGCGCACTCCCACGACGGGCTCACCCACCGCGCTCTCTCACCTCGCCCCGCCTCACGACCACCCGCGTCTCTGCCCCACCTCTGTGGTCTCACTGCGCTCCCGGCCACCTCCGCACCACTCCCTCTCCGCTCTCGCGCCTCTCCGACTAGCATTCCCTCCCCTCACCCCTGCGTCGCCGTCGGTCCCCTCCTCTCCTCTCTCTCACACCGCCGGGACTGACGCCAGCGCTTCTTGCGGCCTCCCCGCGCCACGCACCTGCTCCCGCTCCCCTTCCGGGCGTCCTCCCTGCTCCCCTCCCCTGCATCCCCTCGCCCCTCTCTCTCATTCCGCTCCCTCACCTCCCCCACACCACACATCTCTCGGCACACCCTCCCATACTCCTCCTCATACGCGAGCGACATAGAGACAGCACATACTCACACACTCATACACACACACACCACTCCTCACACACATCACGCTCACCCAACATACACCACACAACACTCACATGCGCTCCTCCTCCACGCTCACACTCATCCCCCGCACTACCCTCTACATCCACCCACACACTCGCATCTCACCCGACAATGCATCTACCGCCACGCGCCCCGCACTCACACCACCCACCCACTCTCACCCCGCTCGTCACACGTCCGCCCTGACGCTCACACTCTCCCCGCCCCACTCTCCCGCGCTCTCCCACTCATCACACTATCTCTCGCGCGCTTCGCACCCTCCACACCCGCTCTCCCAGCCCGGACGCATCGCGTCATACCCACTCTCTCTCTCGCTCTGCTGCTCCTCGCTTCCTAGGGGTAAAACGACTCATCCCGGATCGGC
>NC_062521.1:344867-346461 GCF_022655615.1 Tachysurus fulvidraco
GTCCCTTTGTTCCTGAGTGAGTTGTGTGTTAGTCCACAGAAATAAAGCACACTAATGCACTGTCCACAGTTTTATGGTAAAAGAAGTTGAAAATAAAATGTGTGTTGCAGCCACTTAAAGATCTCAGACACAAACCTGTCAATCAAATGTGCTCATTTATTAGGCCACTCCCATTCTGTTCCACCAAATTGTTTTTTATATAGTTTAAAATTTCAAACTAAAAATAGAATGAGGCAAATTACACACATTACATTCCTCTGTGGTATGTCTGTGTGTGTGCGTGTGCATGTGTGTGTGTGTGTGTGTGTGTACATGCGCATGCGTACAGGGAAGTTGTTGCCATGGAAATAGCCTGCATCAGCAGGTCCAGGATTCCCCGGTATGTTAATGAGTTGATGAGAAGCAGCTGTGCAGCTGAACACGCGCGCGCGTGCACACACACACACACACACACACACACACACACACACATACACACTCACACACACGTGTACAAACACACATACACACTAACACAAACACACACACATGCAGTCCAGTCCAAGAAGTTTATTAACTATGAGTGTAGACAGACATGTCAGAGAAAGTGGTGCAGTTTGTGTGTGTGTGTGTGTGTGTGTGTGTGTGTGTGTGTGTGTGTGTGTGTGTGTGTGTGTGTGTGTGTGTGAGACGTTCCTGCTGACTGTGCAGTTACACACACACTCGCTCTCTCTCTCTCTCTCTCTGAATAAAGTGTTAAATACTGCAAGAAGTGGTTGCTATGGTAACCCTGAATGCCTGCAATTCTATAAACGAGCTACAGAACATTACTAACAGGGTTTTTGCTCTGACTGAACAATATTTTGGAGGTTGGGGGAGGGGAACACAAGAAATCTGATAACCCCACCCACATTTATGCTGATTGGCCAGCTGAGAAGAGAGAGGGAGAGAGAGAGAGAGGGAGAGGAAGAGAGAGAGGGAGACAGAGAGAGAGAGACAGAGAGAGAGAGAGAGAGGGAGAGGGAGAGAGAGAGGGAGAGGGAGAGAGAGAGAGGGAGAGGGAGAGGAAGAGAGAGAGAGGGAGAGGAAGAGTAATATAGAGATACGTTATACAATCGATATAGAGAGACAGATAGAGAGATAGATAGAGTGAGAGGAAGAGAGAGATAGTGAGAGGGGAGATGGAAGAGATAATATATGATTACAGAGAGATTATAGATAACATATATATACTATATATCTACCCTCCGATATATAGTATACAAGATAGAGATCGACTATATCAATATCCCCTACTATTTCTACATCATATATATCTCTATATTATATCTTCTCCTCTTATGCTCGCTCTACTATATATCTCCTCTTTCGCTTTCTCCCTCTTTCTATTTCTCCCTCTCTCTCTATCTCTCTCATCTCTCTCTACTCTTAGTTCTCCACCGATATATATATCTGTCATATCTCTTTATCCCTCTATCTCTCTCTTTATCTCTCCACTCTCTATTTCATCTCTCTCCCTCTCTTCTCTCTACTCTTTCTCTTTCTCCCCTCTCTCTCTATCTTTATCTTCTCCTCTCTCTCTCTCGTCCCTCTCATCTCTTCTCCTTCTCTCTGC
>NC_062521.1:346961-351961 GCF_022655615.1 Tachysurus fulvidraco
GGTGTGTGTGTGTGAGTGTGTGGGTGGTGTGTGTAGTGTTGTTTGTCAGTGTAGTGGTTGTGGGTGTTGGGTGGTTGTTTATGTTGTGGGTGTGTAGTGTTGTGTTGTGGGTGTGTGTGTGTAGTGTTGTGGGTGTGTGTAGTGTTGTGGGTGTGTAGTGTTGTGGGTGTGTGTAGTGTTGTGGGTGTGTGTGTAATGTTGGGGGTGTGTGTGTGTAATGTTGTGGGTGTGTAGTGTTGTGTTGTGTGTGTGTGTAGTGTTGTGGGTGTGTGTAGTGTTGTGGGTGTGTGTAGTGTTGTGGGTGTGTAGTGTTGTGTTGTAGGTGTGTGTGTAGTGTTGTGGGTGTGTGTAGTGTTGTGGGTGTGTGTAGTGTTGTGGGTGTGTAGTGTTGTGGGTGTGTGTAGTGTTGTGGGTGTGTAGTGTTGTGGGTGTGTAGTGTTGTGTTGTAGGTGTGTGTGTTTAGTGTTTGGGTGGTTGTCTGTGTTTGTGGGTGTGTGTCGTGTTGGTGTGTCGTGTTGTGGGTGTGTGTAGTGTTGTGTTGTGGGTGTGTAGTGTTGTGTTGTGGGTGTGTAGTGTTGTGTTGTGGGTGTGTGTAGTGTTGTGGGTGTGTGTAGTGTTGTGTTGTGGGTGTGTAGTGTTGTGTTGTGGGTGTGTAGTGTTGTGTTGTGGGTGTGTAGTGTTGTGGGTGTGTGTAGTGTTGTGGGTGTGTGTAGTGTTGTGGGTGTGTTGTGTTGTGGGTGTGTGTAGTGTTGTGGGTGTCTCGTGTTGGGTGGGTGTCGTGTGTGGGTGTGTCGTGTTGTGGCTTTGATTGTGTTGTGGTGTCGTGTTGTGGTGTGTCGTGTTGTGGTGTGTTGTTTGTTGTGTGTTCGTGTTGTGGTGTGTCGTAGTTGTGTTGTGGTGTGTGTCGTGTTTTGGTGTAGTGTTGTGTTGTGTTTTTGTGTGTATAGTTGTGGTCGTGCTTGTGTGTGTGTTCGTGTTTTGTGTGTGTTGTGGGTGTGTAGTGTTGTGGGTGTGTAGTGTTGTGTTGTGGGTGTGTAGTGTTGTGTTGTGGGTGTGTGTAGTGTGTGGGATTTGTGTGTTGTGGGTCGTGTCTGTTGTGGGTGTGTAGTGTTGTGGGTGTGTGTAGTGTTGTGGGTGTGTGTAGTGTTGTGGGTGTGTGTAGTGTTGTGGGTGTGTGTGTAGTGTTGTGGGTGTGTGTAGTGTTGTGGGTGTGTGTAGTGTTGTGGGTGTGTGTAGTGTTGTGGGTGTGTAGTGTTGTGGGTGTGTGTAGTGTTGTGGGTGTGTGTAGTGTTGTGGGTGTGTGTAGTGTTGTGGGTGTGTGTAGTGTTGTGTTGTGGGTGTGTAGTGTTGTGGGTGTGTGTAGTGTTGTGGGTGTGTAGTGTTGTGGGTGTGTAGTGTTGTGGGTGTGTGTAGTGTTGTGGGTGTGTAGTGTTGTGTTGTGGGTGTGTGTAGTGTTGTGGGTGTGTGTGTAGTGTTGTGGGTGTGTAGTGTTGTGTTGTAGGTGTGTGTGTAGTGTTGTGGGTGTATGTAGTGTTGTGGGTGTGTAGTGTTGTGGGTGTGTGTAGTGTTGTGTTGTGGGTGTGTAGTGTTGTGGGTGTGTAGTGTTGTGTTGTGGGTGTGTGTAGTGTTGTGGGTGTGTAGTGTTGTGGGTGTGTGTAGTGTTGTGTTGTGGGTGTGTGTAGTGTTGTGGGTGTGTAGTGTTGTGGGTGTGTGTAGTGTTGTGGGTGTGTGTAGTGTTGTGGGTGTGTGTGTAGTGTTGTGGGTGTGTGTGTAGTGTTGTGTGTGTGTGTAGTGTTGTGGGTGTGTGTAGTGTTGTGGGTGTGTTGTGTTGTGGGTGTGTAGTGTGTGGTGTGTGTCGTGTTGTGGGTGTGTAGTGTTGTGGGTGTGTGTAGTGTTGTGGGTGTGTGTAGTGTTGTGGGTGTGTAGTGTTGTGGGTGTGTGTAGTGTTGTGGGTGTGTAGTGTTGTGGGTGTGTAGTGTTGTGTTGTGGGTGTGTGTAGTGTTGTGGGTGTGTAGTGTTGTGTTGTGGGTGTGTGTAGTGTTGTGGGTGTGTACGTGTTTGTGTTGTGGTGTGTCGTTGTTGTGGGGTGTCGTGTTGTGTTGTGGTGTGTGTTCGTAGTGTGGGTGTGTGTCGTGTTGGGGTGTGTGTCTGTGTTGTGTTTGGGTGTGTTGTGTTGGTGTGTGTGTGTGTGTGTGTTGTGGTGTGTGTGTGTTGTTGTGTGTGTTGTGGTGTGTGTGTTGTTTGTGGGTGTGTGTGTTTGTGGGTGTGTGTAGTTTTGTGTTGTGGGTGTGTGTCGTGTGTTGTGGTGTGTGTGTGTTGTGGTGTTGTCTGTGTTGTGGGTGTGTAGTGTTGTGGGTGTGTAGTGTTGTGGGTGTGTGTGTAGTGTTGTGGGTGTGTGTAGTGTTGTGGGTGTGTGTAGTGTTGTGGGTGTGTGTAGTGTTGTGGGTGTGTGTAGTGTTGTGGGTGTGTGTAGTGTTGTGGGTGTGTGTAGTGTTGTGGGTGTGTTTGTGTGGGTGTGTGTGTTTGTTGTGGTGTGTATGTGTTGTTTGGGTGTGTAGTGGTTGTGTGTGGGTTTGTAGTGTGTTGGTGTGTAGTTGTTGTGGGTGTTTAGTGTTTGGGTGTGTAGTGTTGTGCTATGTGTGGGTGTGAGTTGTTGTGTGTGTGTAGTTGTTGTGTTGTTTTGTGTGGTAGTGTTGTGGTGTGTATTGTGTGGTGTGTTACGTGTTTTGGGGTGTGTGTTTGTTGTTGTGTGTGTTGGGTGTGTTCGTTGTGTGGTTTGTGTGTCTTGTTGTGTGGGGTGTGTCGTGTTTTGGGTGTGTCTTTTAGTTTGTGTGTGTGTAGTGTTGTTGTGTGTTTGTGTTGTGTGTGTAGTGTTGTGGGTTGTGTGTTGTGGTGTGTAGTGTTGTGGGTGTGTGTAGTGTTGTGTCGTGTTGTGGTGTGTCTTGTTGTGGGTGTGTGTAGTTGTGTGTGTCGTGTTGTTTTTGTTGTGTGTGTGGTGTGTGTTGTGTGTGTAGTGTTGTGTGTGTGTAGTGTTGTGGGTGTGTGTATTGTTGTGTGTGTGTAGTGTTGTGGGTTTAGTGTGTGGGTGTGTGTAGTGTTTGTGGTGTGTGTAGGTTGTGTGTGGGTGGTTGTGGTGTTGTGTGTGTGTGTGTGTGTTGTGGCGTGTGTGTAGTTTTGTGTGTGTGTGTAGTGTTGTGGGTGTGTGTTGTGTTGTGGGTGTGTGTAGTGTTGTGTTTTGGTTGTGTAGTGTTGTGGTGTTGTGGGTGTGTTGTGTTGTGGGTGTGTAGTGTTGTGTTGTGGGTGTGTGTAGTGTTGTGGGTGTGTAGTGTTGTGTTGTGGGTGTGTGTAGTGTTGTGGGTGTGTGTAGTGTTGTGGGTGTGTGTAGTGTTGTGGGTGTGTATTGTTGTGTGTGTGTGTAGTGTTGTGGGTGTGTGTAGTGTTGTGGGTGTGTTGTGTTGTGGGTGTGTGTAGTGTTGTGGGTGTGTTCGTGTTTGTGTGTGTACGTGTGTGGGTGTGTGTGTATGTGTGTGTGTTTCTGTTGTGGGTGTGTAGTGTTGTGTTGTGTGTGTGTGTTGTGTTGTGGGTGGTGGGTGTGTGTAGTGTTGTGGGTGTGTGTAGTGTTGTGGGTGTGTGTAGTGTTGTGTTGTGGGTGTGTGTAGTGTTGTGGGTGTGTTGTGTTGTGGGTGTGTAGTGTTGTGGGTGTGTAGTGTTGTGGGTGTGTGTAGTGTTGTGGGTGTGTGTAGTGTTGTGGGTGTGTAGTGTTGTGGGTGTGTGTAGTGTTGTGGGTGTGTAGTGTTGTGGGTGTGTGTAGTGTTGTGGGTGTGTAGTGTTGTGGGTGTGTAGTGTTGTGGGTGTGTGTTGTGGGTGTGTGTTGTGGGTGTGTCGTATGTTGTGTGTTCGTGTTAGTTGTGTGTTGTGTTGTGGTGTGTGGTGTTGTGGGTGTGTTGTGTGTTTGTGTTTTGTTTTGTGGTGTGTGTAGTGTTTGTGTGTGTGTTGTTGTGGGTGTGTTAGTGTTGGTGTGTTTGTTGTGGGTGTGTGTATGTTTTGTGTGTGTGTTTGTTGTGGGTGTGTGTGTTTGGGTGTTGTGTGTTGTGGGTGTGTAGTGTTGTGGGTGTGTAGTGTTGTGGGTGTGTGTAGTGTTGTGGGTGTGTGTAGTGTTGTGGGTGTGTGTAGTGTTGTGGGTGTGTGTAGTGTAACATGGAACATCTTACAGCTTCTTTGGGATAATCTCAGTTATTTAAATGTGACACCAATCTGTGAGTGTGTGTGTGTGTGTGTGTGTGTGTGTGTGTGTGTGTGTGTGTGTGTGTTGATTATATCATACAAACTTAATAATACGTTTAATTGTTCAGTGTAATGTGTGTGTTTCCTGTAGGTGGGAACTGGCTGCCATGACAACCAACAGCACCATCAGCCGGCCCATCTTTTCATCTCATGGATAAACACACACACACGCACACACATGCGCGCGCACACACACACACACACTCACACACACACACACACACACAGTGCACACTTGCCTTGTTGGAGGATGAACTACAATTTATTGACACTAAACATTAAACACTTTATTTACACTGTGTGTTAATTTGTTTATTTATCTTGTGTTAACGAGGTTAGTTGTGTTGGAGGGAGAGAAAGTGTGTGTGTGTGTGTGTGTGTGTGTGTGTGTGTGTGTGTGTGTGTGTGTGTTATGTAGTGTATATTCATTTGTTAATGAGTGTACGTGTGAGAGAGAGAGAGAGAGAGAGAGAGAGAGAGAGAGAGAGAGAGATAATGAGCATGTTGTTAATGAATGTGTTAATGAGTGTGTTTACATTGTCTTGGAGGTGGACAGTAGTGTCCCTATACAGGCAGCATGTCTCAGTAGCACTAGTCCTCATTTTGTCCTAATGTGAGTGTCTCATGTGTCCTTCTCACTGTAAACAATCCCATACTGCACCAGTCTGACAATGTGAATCTCTCAACACTAACAGTGTTCTTTGTGTTAATAGACT
>NC_062521.1:356961-366961 GCF_022655615.1 Tachysurus fulvidraco
TGATTTGATTAATGCAGAAATACGGAAGCTGCGCGCGCTTCTACCGATCAGAGCCGTGGACCGCGAGCGTCTCTCGTACCTGCACGCGATGTCCGTCATCTGCACGTTCATCCGGAAATCCGTGCTGCTCGCGCGTAAGGCCTTTTACCTGATTCATTTTTATATCATCTATAATAATAATAATAATAATAATAATGTATTCATCTGAGTACATTAATCATTCGTGCACGTGGGCCTCATGACCTGTATGTGTCTGTTTCTTTGTGAAGGTGATGCAGTGTGTGTCGGTGGTGATGGTGCTGGTGCTCATGATGGTGCTGGTGATTGTGCTGGTGCTGGTGATGGTGCTGGTGCTCATGATGGTGCTGGTGATTGTGCTGGTGATGGTGCTGGTGCTGGTGCTCATGATGGTGCTGGTGATTGTGCTGGTGATGGTGCTGGTGCTGGTGCTCATGATGGTGCTGGTGATTGTGCTGGTGATGGTGCTGGTGCTGGTGCTCATGATGGTGCTGGTGATTGTGCTGGTGATGGTGCTGGTGCTGGTGATGGTGCTGGTGCTCATGATGGTGCTGGTGATTGTGCTGGTGGTGGTGATTGTGCTGGTGATGGTGCTGGTGATGGTGCTGGTGCTGGTGCTGGTGTGACTCCTGAATGTGAAGATGTGTTAAATGCACTTCCTGGGTTTTTGGTAGCGATGACCAGTGAGGGGAAACTACTGTACGTCTCAGAGAACGTGTGGCACTACCTCGGCCTGTCCATGGTTAGTAACATGTTTATGTTTTACTCCACACTCTGCTATAATATGATCTACGACATCATATGAAGATCGTGTTTATGTGTGTTGTAATGATGGTCAGGTGGAGGTTCTGCAGGGAGACACATTTTACAGCATGATCACAAACAACGATGCAGAAAAAGTCAAGAGTTACCTGCAGGATGGGAACCTACACACAGGTCAGTTACATTTACAGCATTTAGCAGACTCTCTAATCCAGAGTGACTTACATGATCTCATTTATACAACTGAGCAGTTGAGGATTAAGGGCCTTGCTCAGGGGCCCTGGTGGAGCTGGGATTGTTAGCCCAACACCTTAACCAATAGGTTACACACACACACACACACACACACACACACACACACACACACACACACACACACACACACACACAGAGTCCCATCTAACACAAAGTTTGCTTTTATAATAATAATAATAATAATAATAATAATAATATGTTTATAACCTCTCTCTCTCTCTCTCTCTCTCTCTCTCTCTCTCTCTCTCTCTCTCTCTCTCTCTCTCTCTCTCTCTCTCTCTCTCTGTTTGCCTGCCTGTCTGTCTGTCTGTAGAGAGGAGCTGTGTATGTTTATTCAGGACTAATAGACAGTCCTGCCCCCTGCTGGTCAGGTTGCGTATGTTCGACCCTCAGCGGCATCTCATTGTGGCTCTGTGTTCACCTTTACTTAGAGAGAGGGACAGCTTTACCACCACACACACACCTGATATGAGATACACACATGCACATTACAGGTAATGCACACACACACACACACACACACACACACACACACACACACACACACACACACACACACACACACACACAAATTGCAGACATGCTATACACACACAGTGGTTATGAGATATAAACACACAGATCTTTGACTCAAACAGTGTTTGTGTGTGTGTGTGTGTGTGTGTGTGTGTGTGTGTGTGTGTGTGTGTGTGTGTGTGTGTGTGTGTGCAGTGTGGAGTTATATTTGGGTTATGAAACAGAGGAACTAATTGGTCGATCCTGGTATAGCATCATCCACCCTGATGACCTGTTATTGAGCGCCAAAAAACACAAACAATTAAGTAAGTCTCACATAAAGTATTAACAGACACACACACACACACACACACACACACACACACACACACACACACATTGAAAAATTAGATACAACCTCTAGCAACTAATGCTAATGTGTGTGTGTGTGTGTGTGTGTGTGTGTGTGTGTGTGTGTGTGTGTGTGTACAGTGCACTGTGAGCAGGTAGACTTGGTGCTGCGAGTGCAGGACAAACAGCTGAATTGGGTTTGGCTCTACATCATTGCCACCAGAGACACAGAGAGTCACAGGATCACTTGCTCCAATTACATCATCAGGTATTAACACCTCATATACAGCTAACATTCTACAGCTAACACACTGTTCATCATGAACTCCAGCTGCACTTCCTGGAGGAAACAGGAACAGAAAGTGATGCAGGATGATAAGAAAGTATTATTGTGTTGTTTTTAGTGAAGTTGTGGCTGAGGATCTGAGACACAAACTCAGCGCTGTTTCGTCAGTTTCTTCTCCTCCATCCCCCAGTCCTCCAGTCCCCCAGAGCTCCCTGCGTTCCAACAAGAGACCAGCAGAGGTCAGTGCTGAGAGCGGGAGAAGGAAAAACAGACGAGTGTCTACAGCAGCATCATCTTCTCTTCCCTACAGCCATAATTCCTCCTTCTCTTCTCCAGAACAGGAAACTGCAAACATAGACTTCCTGTTCAGCTCTTCAGCAGTCTGTCCTATTTACCCCTCCCCCTCTCAGAACATCCAGTGGCCCAGTTTTGACGCCAGCTTTTCGACTCTGACACCATTTTGCTATCACACTGAGCTCAGTGTGTCAGAGGACCACGCAGAACTCCCTAGTGTGTCTGACAGCTTCCTGTACCTTGAAGACTTTAATTCATTTCCTGCATTAGTGACAGGAAGTAGTAGAACATTCCATGCCCCAGAGGATTATGGGTGGTCAGGTCTGCTGACTCCACCCCCCCCTGCTCTACGTTACAGTGAGGTGGAGCAGGCTGAGATCAGCATCCTTGCTCAGCAGATCTCCTCTCTGGCCAGCAGCTTTGATTCGTACTGTATTAAAAGCTCCACCCATCATTGTGACCACACTACTGGCTCTCAGTCATGTGACCCTGAGGCCTTCTTATTGGATGAGGAAGTGATTGACAATGTAATGCAGCTTCCCAGGGTTACGTTGGAGGTTCAGTCTCTAGAAGCTCTGTTGGATTTAGAAAAGTGTTCAGAGGATCAACAACAAGAGTTCAGCCTTTATTCACACACACAGCAAGGTAACACAACACACACACACACACACACACAAATAGACAAACACACACACAGACACACACAAACAGACATGTACACACATGCACACACACAGACACACACACACATGCACACACACACACACACACAGACACACAGAAACAGACATACACACACACAAACACACACATGCACACACACAGACACACACACAGACAGACACACAGACATGCACACACACACACACACAATCAGACATGTACACACATGCACACACACAGACACACACATGCAAACAGACACATGCACACACACACACACACACACACCATATCACTTCATACACACATTAACGTGTTTATGAGACATGTCACACTGACTACAGTAAAATAATGATATGATTTTTGTGTCTTTCAGACGGGTTTTGTGATGAATCTCTCTATTAAAGTGGACTGTGTTTGTGACTCCACCTCCTCTTTCTGGGATTCCATGGACCAGGTACCTTGTCACGTTTCCATGGAGAACAGCGGTTGCCATGAGAATGTCCGTCCTGTGTTTTCAATTATAAATAGTAAAAATAAATAAGGAAACTATTATTAATGAGTAACACTACCTCTGCCTCCATCACCAGTTTACCCTGATCACACACAGCTTTATTTTAAATCCAATCTTCATTATAATATTCTCATCTTCTTGGCAGCTGAATTTATTTTATCTGTATGTTTAACTGAATAATTATACACAATTTTAAACCTTTGTTGTAAATAAATTACAGTGTGATTTTATTTTTCTAAAATTAATAAAGATACAAATATAAAACAAACAGATTGTGTCTAATGTACTAAACTACACTAATATATATTACATTATAATAATCTGTAAATAGTAAGGAAAGTGGATGAGCCTTACTTAGTGAATATTAATGAGTATGAAGTTTATGCACACGTCATTGGTCAGAGTGACTTACATTTATATCACTTATTTAAGTGAACATGTGAGGGTTAAGGGCCTTGCTCAGGTGCCCTGCAATGGCAGATTAGTGGTGCTGGGATTTAAACTCATAACCTGGTGAGCAGTAGTTTGACACCTGAATCTCACTCCCATGATGCACAGTGCAAGGTGACAGCTGTCATTACACTCATCTTTCACTGCGATTCTTGCTGGTATTACATGTCTGTTACTTGACATCTACAGGAGCCAATTTTGTTGTACACAGAGCTACACAATGACAACACAGAACTTTATATTCTATTCTCGTAACAAATTCAGTTTGTGTAACTTGTCGTTTCAAAACACCAACATAATCTGTACAAATCTCTCCACTTCACATTTACAGATCAGTCACTCATTACTTCATCTCCATGTTACACACACACACACACACACACACACACACACACACACACACACACACACACACACTACTGCTTGTACTATACTCACACATTGTGTAGTCTATATTGTGAATTCTACACAGTCATCATACTGTATGTGACACTTTATATACATCACTGCCCTGTCAATACTCTGTATATTATTCATTCATTCATTCACTCACACACACACACACACACACACACACACTACGGACAATTTTCCAGAGATGCCTACCATGAACCATCAACCTACCATGCATGTCTTTGGACCGGGGGATCTGTATATTATTGTCTTTATTTAATCTGTACAGCTTTGTCTGTAAAATAAATGTATGATGTTTTTATTTATTAATGTCTGCAATTTTGAAGGACAGCTGGTACCAAATTCCTTCCTGTGTGTAAAACATACTGGTCAGAAAACCATATTCTTCCATAACTTACAGGTTCATCTCAATAAATTAGAATGTTGTGGAAAAGTTCATTTATTTCAGTAACTTAACTCAAACAGTGAAACAGTTATATAAATTCAGTACACACAAAATTAGGTCGTTTAAGTCTTTGGTACTTTTAATCGTAATGATTTTGGGTCACATTTAACAAAAACCCACCAATTCACAAAAAATTAGAATATTGTGACATGTAAATCAGCTGATCGACTAGGCTAGGCTAGGCTAGGCTACACAATCATGGGGAAGACAGTTGTCCAGAAGACGATCACTGACACCCTTCACAAGGAGGGAAAGCCACAAACATTCATTACTACAGAAGCTGTTCACAGAGTTCTGTATCCAAGCATGTTAACAGGAAGGTGAGTGGAAGGAGAAAGTGTGGAAGAAAAAGGTCCAGAACCAACAGAGAGAACCGCAGCCATGACAGGTTTGTCAAGCAAAATCCATTCAAGAATTTGGGTGAATTTCACAAGGACTGGACTGAGACGGGGTCAAAGCATCAAGAGCCACCACAGACAGACGTGACAGGGAATCTGTCTACAGTTGTCGTGTTCTTCTTGTTAAGCTTCTCCTGAACCACAGACAACGTCAGAGGCGTCTTAGCCGGGCTCAGGAGAAGAAGAACCGGACTGTCCCGTGGTCCAAAGTCATCTTTTCAGATAAGAGCAAGTTTTTTTTATTTCATTTGGAAACCAAGGTCCTAGAGTCTGGAGGAAGGGTGGAGAAGCTCATAGCCCAAGTTACTAAAAGTCCAGTGTTAAGTTTCCACAGTCTGTGATGACTTTGGGTACAATGTCATCTGCTGCTGTTGGTCCACTGTGTTTTTTTATAAAACCCAAAGTCAGCGCACACATTTAGCAAGAGATTTTAGATCACGTCATGCTTCCTTCTGCACCTTCTGATTTGGCACCTGCTCACATGCCAAAAGCACCAAAAGGAGGTTAAATGACGTGGTGTTGGTGTGTTTGTCTGGCCAGTAAACTCAGCAGACCTCAACACCATACAGGATCTATGGGATATGCAGATGGTCTGAAGGCCAGAGATAAAGAGCCCTGGGCTTCTACACCACCTCAGCAGTGCCACAGACTGATCACCTCCATGTTACACCGAGGCAGAGGCACAAGGAGCCTCAGTGTTCAGTACATATACAGTAAATTAACACACTTTCCAAAAGGACAATAATTCACTGAAAATGTTTTATATAATACACGAGTTTTACTGTTTCAGTTAAATTACTGAAATAAATGAACTGTTCTCATTTATTGTAAGTATTTACAGATTCTCTCAGTGTTCGGTTTCCAAATCAGTCACGTGGTGCAGAGTTAGTGACGTCATTGATCACGTGATTGTGTGTGTGTGTGTGTGTGTGTGTGTGTGTGTGTGTGTGTGTGTGTGTGTGTGTGTGTGTGTGTGTGTGTGTGTGTGTGTGTGTGTGTGTGTGTGTGTGTGTGTGTGTGTGTGTGTGTGTGTGTGTGTGTGTGTGTGTGTGTGTGTGTGTGTGTGTGTGTGTGTGTGTGTGTGTGTGTGTGTGTGTGTGTGTGTTTTATCTACACACGCCCAGAGCTCCAGTACACAGGGTTACACTTCGTGGTGAGTTTGTGACTAAATATTTACATTAGTTTATTTATTTTTCAGCTCCATCTTGTGTTTAATCCACATTAACGTCATTATTAGAGACTTTGTGTTTGTACACGCAGTTAAACTTACAGCATAGCTACAATGCTAACAGGCTAACTGTTTATAGCTAAATGCTAACTAAGTAAACACGGATAAATAAATCATAAATAAATTCTAAACAAATAATAATAATCATAAATAAGTGTAAACAAATAATAATAATCAGAAATAAGTGTAAACAACTGGTAAATAAATACAGTTTCACCTGAAACACACGAATTAGATCAGAAACAGCTTTATGTGTTTATTTATCCTGTAACAGCTTTATTATCAGCGCATTAACGGATCTCATGAAGTTTATTATATATATATGTGTGTGTGTGTGTGTGTGTGTGTGTGTGTGTGTGTGTGTGTGTGTGTGTGTTCATCTCCAGACATAATAAACACACAATATTATCAGATTAAAATGTTTTCCCGTGTGTTTGTGTTCTAACAGGAGTGTGAGATGTATTATTACAGATATGACAACGCGGAGGTCAGCTGCTGTTACAAATATCTAATGTTCAGCTATAACATCATCTTCTGGGTAACACCCACACACACACACACACACACACACACACACACACAATGTCTATTTCCACTTGCGATAAGAGACATTCAGCTGCATGTTGAGTTTATGTAGTGTGTGTGTGTGTGTGTGTGTGTGTGTGTGTGTGTGTGTGTGTGTGTGATTTTTCTGTGAAAGGTTGTGCTAAGGAAACAGATGCGCAGTTGAAATCTGAAGTATTTGGTGTCCTCACACGCCATAGAGCTTTTAACAGGAAGTGTGTTTGTGTGTGTGTGTGTGTGTGTGTGTGTGTGTGTGTGAGTTGATTCTGCAGTGTAGCTGAAGGTCTGAGTTTCTCTGACAGGAAGTTGAATCACTTGTGATAGTTTCCCTTAGTTTCCTACGTTAGTGTTAAGCAACACGAGTCTGCAGACAGCACTGTTGTTCTGGACAGGGGACGTGTGTGTCAGTGTAAATGTGTCTTTGTGTCTTTGTGTGTTTGCCTCAACATTGTATGATTATCCAATCACATATTTAATGTTGTATATGAAACTGAAATTAGATTCTCACAACCATCACTCAACTCTGTGTGTGTGTGTGTGTGTGTGTGTGTGTGTGTGTGTGTGTGTTTCTCTCAGCTGGCCGGAGCAGCATTTATTGCAATAGGATTCTGGGCCTGGAGTGAGAAGGTGAGGAGTAACACCAACAGTAACACCAACAGTAACACCAACAGTAACACCAACAGTAACACCAACAGTAACACCAACAGTAACACTAGCAGTAACACCAACACTAACAGTAACACTAACAGTAACACCAACAGTAACACTAACAGTAACACTAACAGTAACACTAGCAGTAACACTAGCAGTAACACCAACAGTAACACCAACAGTAACACCAACAGTAACACCAACAGTAACACCAACAGTAACACCAACAGTAACACTAGCAGTAACACAATGTACATAAACACAAATACACACAAACACCTACTGATGTGTATTTAGATGCTAATTGTTAGCAGTTAGCTTGGCATTAGTGTGCACTAAACACTGTATATGTGTAGGGTGTGCTTCTGGACCTGACCCAGGTGACCCGTCTGCATGGGTTTGACCCAGTCTGGGTGGTTCTGCTGGTCGGCATGGTAACATTCATCCTGGGATTTGCTGGCTGTGTGGGAGCTCTGAGGGAGAACATCTGTCTGCTCCGCTTTGTAAGATTGTTGTTCTAATTAATATTATATTTATTCTTAAAAACCCGACTTAGAGCATCAGAGCGTGTAAGTAAAATTACACACTGTATTACAACACACTGACCTGCTGAGATCTTATTACTGTTGTTACTTACACACACCTGTCTCACCCCTGAAATGCCTCACACACACACACGTTAGCAAAACAAGTTTTTCACACAAATGAACTGTGACTGTGTGTGTGTGTGTGTGTGTGTTTGTGTAGTTTTCCAGTGTGATTGGCTTTATCTTCTTCCTGGAGCTGACGGCGGCCGTGTTAGCGCTGGTGTTTCAGGAACCCCTGAGAAAGTGGATCAGTGACTTCTTTATAGTGAACGTGAAAGGGTACAGAGACGACATCGACCTTCAGAACCTCATCGATTCACTGCAGAGAGTGGTATACACACACACACACACACACACACACACACACAAGTCGTGACAGATCCTGAGAGTCCCTCACAGTGAACAGAGATTTGGGATGTTGGTACAAGAGGAACAGTAAAGTGAATGGAGCTTTAAACTTTACAGTAATAACAACAGATCGAACTAGACTTGAATCACCAAGACCTTCTGTGAGCTCCTGAAGATCTTTGACATCATCTAATGTCTCTGAGAAGTTTTGACCAGAAGTTAGATATGATTTAAAGATGTTTGGAATAGATTAGAAACTATTTGTATTGCTCATGCATGCTTCAGTGCTAATGACACTAATCTGTAATTGTGTGTGTGTGTGTGTGTGTGTGTGTGTGTGTGTGTGTTCACGTGCATAAACAGAACCACTGCTGTGGAGCAGACAGTCCAAATGACTGGGACCAGAACGTATATTTTAACTGTTCTCTGACGAACCTAAGCAGAGAGCGTTGTGGAGTTCCGTTCTCCTGCTGCATCAGTGACCCGGCGGTATGCGCACACACACACACACACACACACACACACATACACAAATATATAAAACACTGCTCCAATTAACCAATCAGCCATTCAGATATCAGCCACACAGTGTGTAATAGGACGCAGGTTCAGAACAAGAGCGTCACTTAATGTTCTCATCCATCAGCAGAATGGGGAAGATCTCAGTGATCAGTGTCTGTGACCATGGTGTGGTGGCAGAACAGGAGGGTGGTGTTCATGGTGACTCGTATAGTCTCTCAGACACACACACACACACACACACACACACACAGTTTAAAGAGCAGGTTACGTGTTGCTTCAGTTCTTCAGGAGGAGTCTAGGTCCGGTTCTGACATCAACAACCACACGCCTGTACGAGTGATGACGAGTCTCGTGTGACTTTAACTGGAGTTTTTGATAAATCTACATTAATTTATGCGCTGACACCTGATTGGCTGATGAGATAAATTAATAAATGTATTAATAAAGTGGATGGTGAGATCTCACTTTATATCACTGAACACTGTGTGTGTGTGTGTGTGTGTGTGTGTGTGTGTGTGTGTGTGTGTGTGTGTGTGTGTGTGCGCAGGACACAGTTGTGAACACACAGTGTGGTTATGACATCAGGGCATCTGAATCTTCGGTAAGAACACACACACACACACACACACACACACACACACACACACACACTAAAGTGTAGTATCAATGATATTAGCTTGTTGGTGTTAGTGCTGTATCCATACAGGCATGTATTAGATTGTGAATTGTTCTGTTCTCACACACACACACACATT
>NC_062521.1:374461-376961 GCF_022655615.1 Tachysurus fulvidraco
AAGACGACAATTCAGTGGGGCTCGAAAGTTTGGGTAAAATTTGTATTAATGTGCAAAAAATCTCCAAAAGGCATCAAATTACAGATTAAAGATTCTTATATGTCAAAATAAGTTTTATTTTATTTCCATCATTTACACTTTCAAAATAACAGAAAACAAAAAATGGCATCTGCAAAAGTTTGTGCACCCCTGCGGAGTTTATAGCGTGCTCCGCCCCCTTTGGAAAGCTGAGACCTGACAGTGTCATGGATTGTTCTCAATCATCGTCTGGAAAGACCAGGTGATGTCGATCCCAAAGGGTTTAAATGCCCAGACTCATCTGCCCTTTGCCCCGACAATCAGCACCAACGGGATCTTCTAAGCAGTTGTCTAGAGAACTGAAACTGAAAGTAGTTGACGCTCACAAAGCAGGAGAAGTCTATGAGAAGCTAGCAAAGCGTTTTCAGTTCTGTGTGGAATGTAATTAAGAAACAGCAGTCATGAAGTACAGTGGGAGTTAAAGTGAGATCTGACAGACACTGGGCTTGTGCTACATCGTCCACTATAAAGACACTTGTACAAACATGGTGTTAAGGGAGAACATGACAGATAGACAAGCCTCATGCTGGAAACCTTCTGTGGACCGATGAGGTTAAAATAGAACTTTATGGCCAGAATGACCAAAGGTTCCTTTGGAGAAGAAACGTACTCTACATCTGTACTCAACATCTGTACTCTACATCTGTACTCACTTTACATCTGTACTCACTTTACATCTGTACTCACTTTACATCTGTACTCTACATCTGTACTCACTTTACATCTGTACTCTACATCTGTACTCAACATCTGTACTCACTTTACATCTGTACTCTACATCTGTACTCAACATCTGTACTCTACATCTGTACTCACTTTACATCTGTACTCACTTTACATCTGTACTCTACATCTGTACTCACTTTACATCTGTACTCTACATCTGTACTCACTTTACATCTGTACTCTACATCTGTACTCACTTTACATCTGTGCTCAACATCTGTACTCACTTTACATCTGTACTCTACATCTGTACTCAACATCTGTACTCACTTTACATCTGTACTCAACATCTGTACTCACTTTACATCTGTACTCTACATCTGTACTCACTTTACATCTGTACTCAACATCTGTACTCACTTTACATCTGTACTCAACATCTGTACTCACTTTACATCTGTACTCACTTTACATCTGTACTCTACATCTGTACTCACTTTACATCTGTACTCACTTTACATCTGTACTCTACATCTGTACTCACTTTACATCTGTACTCTACATCTGTACTCACTTTACATCTGTACTCTACATCTGTACTCAACATCTGTACTCACTTTACATCTGTACTCAACATCTGTACTCACTTTACATCTGTACTCTACATCTGTACTCACTTTACATCTGTACTCTACATCTGTACTCAACATCTGTACTCACTTTACATCTGTACTCTACATCTGTACTCACTTTTGCATCTGTACTCAACATCTGTACTCAACATCTGTACTCACTTTACATCTGTACTCTACATCTGTACTCACTTTACATCTGTACTCTACATCTGTACTCACTTTACATCTGTACTCTACATCTGTACTCACTTTACATCTGTACTCTACATCTGTACTCACTTTACATCTGTACTCTACATCTGTACTCACTTTACATCTGTACTCTACATCTGTACTCACTTTACATCTGTACTCTACATCTGTACTCACTTTACATCTGTACTCTACATCTGTACTCTACATCTGTACTCTACATCTGTACTCTACATCTGTACTCACTTTACATCTGTACTCTACATCTGTACTCACTTTACATCTGTACTCTACATCTGTACTCTACATCTGTACTCACTTTACATCTGTACTCTACATCTGTACTCACTTTACATCTGTACTCTACATCTGTACTCTACATCTGTACTCACTTTACATCTGTACTCTACATCTGTACTCAACATCTGTACTCACTCTACATCTGTACTCTACATCTGTACTCACTTTACATCTGTGCTCAACATCTGTACTCACTTTTGCATCTGTACTCAACATCTGTACTCAACATCTGTACTCACTTTACATCTGTACTCAACATCTGTACTCACTTTACATCTGTACTCTACATCTGTACTCTACATCTGTACTCACTTTACATCTGTACTCTACATCTGTACTCACTTTACATCTGTACTCTACATCTGTACTCTACATCTGTACTCACTTTACATCTGTACTCTACATCTGTACTCAACATCTGTACTCACTTTACATCTGTACTTTACATCTGTACTCACTTTACATCTGTACTCTACATCTGTACTCACTTTACATCTGTACTCTACATCTGTACTCTACATCTGTACTCACTTTACATCTGTACTCTACATCTGTACTCAACATCTGTACTCACTCTACATCTGTACTCTACATCTGTACTCACTTTACATCTGTGCTCAACATCTGTA
>NC_062521.1:384461-396961 GCF_022655615.1 Tachysurus fulvidraco
TGTGTACATGTGTATGTTTGTGTGTGTGTACATGTGTATGTTTGTGTGTGTACATGTGTATGTTTGTGTGTGTACATGTGTATGTTTGTGTGTGTACATGTGTATGTTTGTGTGTGTACATGTGTATGTTTGTGTGTGTGTACATGTGTATGTTTGTGTGTGTACATGTGTATGTTTGTGTGTGTACATGTGTATGTTTGTGTGTGTACATGTGTATGTTTGTGTGTGTACATGTGTATGTTTGTGTGTGTACATGTGTATGTTTGTGTGTGTACATGTGTATGATTGTGTGTGTACATGTGTATGTTTGTGTGTGTGTACATGTGTATGTTTGTGTGTGTACATGTGTATGTTTGTGTGTGTACATGTGTATGTTTGTGTGTGTACATGTGTATGTTTGTGTGTGTACATGTGTATGTTTGTGTGTGTACATGTGTATGTTTGTGTGTGTGTACATGTGTATGTTTGTGTGTGTGTACATGTGTATGTTTGTGTGTGTACATGTGTATGTTTGTGTGTGTACATGTGTATGTTTGTGTGTGTACATGTGTATATTTGTGTGTGTGTACATGTGTATGTTTGTGTGTGTACATGTGTATGTTTGTGTGTGTGTACATGTGTATGTTTGTGTGTACATGTGTATGTTTGTGTGTGTACATGTGTATATTTGTGTGTGTATGTTTGTATGTGTATGTTTGTCTGTGTGTGTGTATGTTTGTATGTGTATGTTTGTCTGTGTGTACATGTGTGTTTGTGTGTGTGTACATGTGTATGTTTGTGTGTGTACATGTGTATGTTTGTGTGTGTACATGTGTATGTTTGTGTGTGTGTGTACATGTGTATGTTTGTGTGTGTGTACATGTGTATGTTTGTGTGTGTACATGTGTATGTTTGTGTGTGTGTACATGTGTATATTTGTGTGTGTATGTTTGTATGTGTATGTTTGTCTGTGTATGTTTGTATGTGTATGTTTGTCTGTGTGTACATGTGTGTTTGTGTGTGTGTACATGTGTATGTTTGTCTGTGTGTGTGTATGTTTGTATGTGTATGTTTGTCTGTGTGTACATGTGTGTTTGTGTGTGTGTACATGTGTATGTTTGTCTGTGTGTACATGTGTGTGTTTGTGTGTGTGTACATGTGTATGTTTGTGTGTGTACATGTGTATGTTTGTGTGTGTACATGTGTATGTTTGTGTGTGTGTGTACATGTGTATGTTTGTGTGTGTGTACATGTGTATGTTTGTGTGTGTACATGTGTATGTTTGTGTGTGTGTACATGTGTATGTTTGTCTGTGTGTGTGTGTTCACATACTATAAGAAACAACATGGTGAAAAAAATCTTAATCTTAAGGAAAAACTAGACAACAAACAAAAACATAATTTATACAAATGTATGGAGTTTTTGACTCGTGTGACCGAACCACACCTGGGGTCACTGAGACCGAACCACACCTGGGGTCACTGAGACCGAACCACACCTGGGGTCACTGAGACCGAACCACACCTGGGGTCACTGAGACCGAACCACACCTGGGGTCACTGAGACCGAACCACACCTGGGGTCACTGAGACCGAACCACACCTGGGGTCACTGAGACCGAACCACACCTGGGGTCACTGACACCGAACCACACCTGGGGTCACTGAGACCGAACCACACCTGGGGTCACTGAGACCGAACCACACCTGGGGTCACTGAGACCGAACCACACCTGGGGTCACGTGACTCAGGTGTACATGAACACCTACACAAACACTTCCGTCCCTGTACACTAGTGTTTAACTCACTGTCCGTGCTGCTGGCGGACTGTAACGCGTCTTACAGCTGCTGTGGGGCTTCTGCTGAGGAACGCGGCGCTGAACAGAGCACGGCTCATAGCGGAGTGTAATAACGCTCAATAACACTGTCTGTGTAGTAATAACGCCATACTGCGTCACATCCGGAACCCGCTTTCAAAATAAGAGCCTTAAACTTTCTAAAGCTGTGTTTCACATGGGTCTCATGACTACTTCCGGTCTAGCGCTAGTTCACTAGTCTTATCCCTAAGTGCACTACATAGTGCTGCAGCACTAGTTCACTAGTCTTATCCCTAAGTGCACTACATAGCGCGGATTGGAGCGCGTCCCTGTTCCTCTACAGACCAACATGGCGTCCGTGGACCTGAGAGGTAACACAGCCGCACAGTTTAATGTAATGTTTATAACGTGTGTGTGACTCACAGACAGTTCAGTTTGTACATAAATATGGATTGTCTCAGTGTTTACGGAGAACTGAAGAGATAACGAGCTAAATCCTGTCTGTTTAAGTTAGATTGTATTCAGTGTCCAGGTCAGAAGTGTGTCGTGTTAAGTAGTGGGGTGTTAGTGTTAGTGTAAGTGGTAGTGTAAGTGGTAGTGTTAGTGGTAGTAGTGTGTTAGTGTAAGTGGTAGTGTTGTGTTAGTGTTAGTGTGTGTGTTAGTGTTAGTGTAAGTGGTAGTGGTGTGTTAGTGGTAGTGTTAGTGTAAGTGGTAGTGTAAGTGGTAGTGGTGTGTTAGTGTAAGTGTTAGTGTAAGTGTTAGTGTAAGTGGTAGTGTTAGTGGTAGTAGTGTGTTAGTGTAAGTGGTAGTGGTGTGTTAGTGTTAGTGTGTGTGTTAGTGGTAGTGTTAGTGTAAGTGGTAGTGTAAGTGGTAGTGGTGTGTTAGTGTTAGTGTAAGTGTAAGTGGTGTGTTAGTGTAGTGGTGTTGTGTCGTGTGTGTGGTGTAGTGTGTCGTGTGTGGTAGTGTGTCGTGGTCGTGGTGTGTGTCGTGTCGTGTTCGTGTCTGTGGTGTGTTCGTGGTCGTGTGTGTTAGTGTCGTGTGTGTAGTGTGGTGTGTCGTGTTGTGTCGTGTCGTGTGTGTGTGTGTGTGTCGTGTAGTGTGTCGTGGTAGTGTCGTGGTTGTGGTGTGTGTCGTGTCAGTGGTGTGGTTGTGTGTTCGTGTCGTGTCGTGTCGTGGTCGTGTCGTGTGGTGTCGTGTCGTGTGTGTCGTGTGTGTCGTGTCGTGTCGTGTGTGTCGTGTCGTGTCGTGTCGTGTGGTGTCGTGTCGTGTGTCGTGTCGTGTCGTGTCGTGTCGTGTGTGTGTCGTGTCGTGTGTGTCGTGTGTGTTCGTGTGTGTGTCGTGTCGTGTGTGTGTGTCGTGTCGTGTCGTGTCGTGTCGTGTCGTGTCGTGTGGTGTCGTGTCGTGGTCGTGTCGTGTCGTGTTGTGTCGTGTCGTGTGGTGTCGTGTCGTGTCGTGTGGTGTTCGTGTCGTGTCGTGTCGTGTCGTGTCGTGTCGTGTGGTGTCGTGTCGTGTCGTGTCGTGTCGTGTCGTGTCGTGTCGTGTGGTGTCGTGTGTGTGTCGTGTTCGTGTCGTGTCGTGTCGTGTCGTGTCGTGTCGTGTGGTGTCGTGTGGTCGTGTCGTGTCGTGTGGTGTCGTGTCGTGTCGTGTGGTGTCGTGTCGTGTCGTGTTGTGTCGTGTGGTAGTGGTGTGTTAGTGTTAGTGTAAGTGGTAGTGGTGTGTAAGTGGTAGTGGTGTGTTAGTGTAAGTGGTAGTGGTGTGTTAGTGTAAGTGGTAGTGGTGTGTTAGTGTAAGTGGTAGTGGTGTGTTAGTGTTAGTGTAAGTGGTAGTGGTGTGTTAGTGTAAGTGGTAGTGGTGTGTTAGTGTTAGTGTAAGTGGTAGTGGTGTGTTAGTGTAAGTGGTAGTGGTGTGTTAGTGTAAGTGGTGTGTTAGTGTAAGTGGTAATGGTGTGGTAGTGGTAGTGGTGTGTTAGTGTTAGTGGTAATGGTGTGGTAGTTGTAGTGGCGTGTTAGTGGTAGTGGCGTGTTAGTGTTAGTGTAAGTGTAAGTGGTGTGTTAGTGTTAGTGGTAATGGTGTGGTAGTGGTGTGGTAGTGATGTGTTAGTGGTGTGGTAGTGGTGTGTTAGTGTTAGTGGTTGTGGTGTGTTAGTGGTAGTGGTGTGTTAGTGGTAGTGGTAGTGGTAGTGGTGTGTTAGTGTTAGTGGTGTGTTAGTGTTAGTGGTAGTGGCGTGGTAGTGGTGTGTTAGTGTTAGTGGCGTGTTAGTGTTAGTGGCGTGTTAGTGTTAGTGGTGTGTTAGTGTTAGTGGTAGTGGTGTGTTAGTGGTAGTGGCGTGGTAGTGGTGTGTTAGTGTTAGTGGCGTGGTAGTGGTGTGTTAGTGTTAGTGGTGTGGTAGTGGTGTGTTAGTGTTAGTGGTGTGTTAGTGTTAGTGGCGTGTTAGTGTTAGTGGTGTGTTAGTGTTAGTGGTAGTGGTGTGGTAGTGGCGTGGTAGTGGTGTGTTAGTGTTAGTGGCGTGGTAGTGGTGTGTTAGTGGTAGTGGTGTGGTAGTGGTGTGTTAGTGGTAGTGGTGTGGTAGTGGTAGTGGTGTGTTAGTGTTAGTGTTAGTGTTAGTGGTTGTGGTGTGTTAGTGGTAGTGGTGTGTTAGTGTTAGTGGTGTGTTAGTGGTAGTGGTGTGTTAGTGTTAGTGGTAGTGGTGTGTTAGTGGTTGTGGTGTGTTAGTGTTAGTGGTAGTGGTGTGTTAGTGTTAGTGGTGTGTTAGTGGTAGTGGTGTGTTAGTGTTAGTGGTAGTGGCGTGGTAGTGGCGTGTTAGTGTTAGTGGTGTGTTAGTGTTAGTGGTAGTGTTGTGTTAGTGGTAGTGGCGTGGTAGTGGTGTGTTAGTGTTAGTGGCGTGGTAGTGGTGTGTTAGTGGTAGTGGCGTGGTAGTGGCGTGTTAGTGGTAGTGGCGTGGTAGTGGTGTGTTAGTGGTAGTGGCGTGGTAGTGGTGTGTTAGTGGTAGTGGTGTGTTAGTGTTAGTGGCGTGGTAGTGGTGTGTTAGTGTTAGTGGCGTGGTAGTGGTGTGTTAGTGGTAGTGGCGTGTTAGTGGTTGTGTAAGTGTTAGTAGTGAAACGTACAGGTTTGTTGTTACTATAAATGTCTCCCATGTGTAACAGATGAATTAAGATGTCTTTACTAACTGTAGATAACCTGCTGGGGATCTCGTGGGTGGACAGCAGCTGGGTGCCGATGCTGAACTCAGGGAATGTTCTGGATTATTTCTCAGAAAGAAGTAACCCTTTTTATGACAGAACCTGCAACAACGAGGTGGTGAAGATGCAGAGACTCACACTGGAACATCTCAAGTACGATCACGTCCTCAACTGTCTGTCTGTGGAACCTACACCTTCTCAGACCTCCTGATTTCAGCTACATATTAATGCAGCTAGTATTTACACTGTGCACTGTGTGTGTGTGTGTGTGTGTGTGTGTGTGTGTGTGTGTGTGTGTGTGTGTGTGTGTGTGTGTAGGCAGATGGTTGGAGTGGAGTATATTCTCCTTCATGCTCAGGAACCCATTCTCTACATCATCAGGAAGCAGCAAAGACAGTCACCTGCACAATGTCAGGTTTATTACACACACACACACACACACACACACACACACACACACACACACACACACACACTACTGAAAATAAAATCACTAAAATCTCTCTATCTCTGTAGTGGTTCCACTTGCTGATTATTACATCATCGCTGGTGTGGTGTATCAGGCTCCTGATCTCGGCTCAGTCATCAGCTCCAGATTGGTAAGGTCCTGGATGGGTTCTTCTTTCTGCAGGAATTTGATCAATTCTTGATTTTGTAGTGAAAGGAGAGCTAAATGAAGAACTTCATATAGCACATTAATGATCACAGACTATTAATTATAACAGTGTGTGTGTGTGTGTGTGTGTGTGTGTGTGTGTTAGTTGTCTGCAGTTCATGGGATCCAGTCAGCATTTGATGAGGCAATGTCATTCTGCCGTTATCATCCATCAAAGGGCTACTGGTGGCATTTTAAAGACCAGGAGGAGCGAGGTGTGTATACACACACACACACACACACACACACACAGACACACGGTTTAAAGGCACAATCACTTACTTGGGTTTACATACTCTTACATACTTGTGTGTGTGTGTGTAGAGAAAGTAAAGCCAAAGCAGAAGAAGAAAGAAGAGCCGAGTTCACTGTTCCAGAGACAGAGAGTAGACACCCTGCTGCTTGACCTGAGAAACAAATTCCCTCCTTTGTTCTACCAGGTAACTGACACAGATACACACACTACATGTTTCTCACAGGTACATTAATATACTGTTTTTATCTCTGTTTATTTCTGATTGTAAAATAATTTTTGGTTATTTATTTGCTTGTAGCCGAAACCCGGAGAGAAGCCAGTTCCAGGTAAACTCTCATTTCACCACATTATAATGAAGATTCATCATCATCATCCTCAGTGACTATACTACACTTTTGCTCAGGGTTTTGAATTTCTGTGCTGTACTTTATTACAATCTTGTTGTTTTTGCAGCTAAAAACATGCATACGCATAACTCATTGTTTATATTACCTGTCAAAGGTTATAGATTACTGAATATTCATTCATAATTCACAATATATATATTTATTATTAATGCTAGTATTTTTAAATATTACCGGTTATAAATAGTATTTGTTTGTGTGTGTGTGTGTGTGTGTGTGTGTGTAGTGGAGGTGAAAAAGGAGGCAGAACTTCCTGCAGAAGCAGTGAAACAAGAAGAGCGAGAGGCAGCCATCAAACCTCCCACAGCTTCAGGAACCACTAAACCTCCACCCGAGAAACGAGCACGCCTGCAGTGACACACACACACAAACAATATAATACTTATATAGTAGTATTAATGCTATATAATACTGAAGTTGATGGTTTACCAAAAATAAAATGTCCATCCTGTCCTAACCCCGAAGCGGTGTTAATGTTGCCACTAGTGCAGCACCGTGAACGTTTGGTTCCTCACCACAATGTTCCTCAACCATTTTAGGATCTTTTACTGTATGTCTCCTACAAACCCTCACCACAAACCTACAGTTCTGTTTTTTCATCAATTCATTGCTTGTAAATCTTATTTTCTGTGTAAATAGTGATTTTTTTTTTATTTTATACGTTTAGACTTTTGTACAAACTCCAGTGTAATAGTGAATGGATGCTGATCGCTGTCATCACGCAGATGGTTTGGCTGTTAAAATTAACAAAATTATTAATCATGCCTGTGATATGTTGAATAAATAAAGTGATTAAATCCGACAGACTTAATTGTTTTTATCCTTTTATTGTCTGTAGTCACTATTACAGTAGTCCTGGGGACCGTTATTACTGTAACACAGTGGTCCTGGGGACCGTTATTACTGTAACACAGTGGTCCTGGGGACCGTTATTACTGTAACACATTTTGGATAGGGGAATTTGTAAAATAGACTGGATTTAAATCTATATTATAGATATCTATATGTATTATTATGAATAATATCAAAATATTATGACTTTTTTTCTTGCTGTTATTAATAATAGAACTAACAATAAGCATTGTTAGTATTACCACAGTAAGTGTTAGCATGTGGCTAACCTTTGTAACGGTTTATCAGTGAGGTGAAATTTAAACTGGATTTTAAGTCATTAATAATAATAATAATCATAATGTTTTTTATATCCATTATGATTTTTTCTATAAATTTTATCAAGTTAAAAGGTAAAGCGGTTCACAGAGAAAGCGGCTCTAGTATTAATAGTTATTAGGTTGAAGAGCAACCCAGAGAACTACAAGTCCCAGGCGCCGCAGCGGTGTGTAGTGGCGCAGGGGATTATGGGAGCGCAGGAGCCTCCGCTGGAGGACTGGCAGCAGCGTCCGTTAGCTGCAGCAGGCGGACTGATGATGGAGAGCGTTTTACAGGCCCGTGTTCGAGCTCCGTCACTGTGTTACTGTGCCGTGATCTAGCGCTTAAACACGTGCACACGGAAGCCATGGGGTCTCAGACGCTACAGATCCTGAGGCAGGGGGTCTGGGCTTCTGTCACGGGCGGCTGGTACTACGACCCCCACCAGAACACGTTCGTCAACGCGCTACACCTCTACATCTGGCTCTTCTTATTGTGTTTCCCTTTCACTCTGTACATGGTGAGTGTGTGTATGTGTGTGCGTATATATGTGTGTGTGTATGTGTGTGCGTGCGTGTGTGTATATATGTGTGTATATGTGTTTGTGTGTGTGTGTGAGTGCGTGTGAATATGTGTGTGTATAACTGTGTGTGGGTATAATGGTGTGTGTGTACAGTGTGTGTACAGTGTTTGGGTATAATGGTGTGTGTGTGTACAGTGTGTGTTCAGTGTGTATGCACCATGCTGATAGTGGGAGTGTACTGTGGATCGGTGGTGTGTGTGTATATACTGTGTGTGTATAATATGTGTACAGCATGTGTACAGTGTGTGTATATATGTATAATGTGTGTGTAATATGTGTGTGTGCAGGCCCCCCCCCCCCCCCATGCTGATAATGGGAGTGTACTGTGGGGTGATCGGTGTGTGTGTGTGTGTGTAATGTGTGTGTAACGTGTGTGTGCAGGCCCCCCTTCCCATGCTGAAAATGGCAGTGTACTGTGGGGTGATCGGTGTGTGTGTGTGTGTGTGTGTGTATAATGTGTGTGTAATATGTGTGTGTGCAGGCTCTCCCCCCCACCATGCTGATAGTAGGAGTGTACTGTGGAGTGATCGCTGGTGTGTTTGCACTGTTGAAGGCAGTGAACTATCGACTCCACATGGCCCTAGACGAAGGGGAAGTGATCAACGCAGAACAACAAAAAGACACTTCACACACACACCCAGACGAGTCCAGTGGCTCTGGGTGAGACACACACACACACACACACACTGCATGATGAATGAAAGCTTGATTAAGCAGCAGCTATAGAGTGAAGGTAGACCATTACACTGTGAGGATGACTTACTGATGTTCCTCATTAGTGAACATTACATTCCTGTTAACAGAGTTACTAGGTAACTAGAATACCTCCTCTGTATGTGTGTGTGTGTGTGTGTATGTACGTGTGTGTGTGTGTTTAGGGATCCTGGAGGAGGAATCGAGTTGGCCGATTTTGTCCGAGAGGAAACTCCACCAGTCGCCTGCAGCTCACGCAACTCCTACACAGGCATCGACTCCAACCTCCAGGTGTGTGTGTGTGTGTGTGTGCGGCATGTGTGTCTGTCTCTGTGTGTGTGTCTGTGTCTGTCTGTGTGTGTGTGTGTGTGTGTCTGTCAGTCTGGGTCTGTGTGTGTGTGTCTGTCAGTCTGTGTGTGTGTGATATCAGGAGTGCTGTGATCTAGGACAGTGTTCCCCTACAACATCCTCTGTGACTCTGAGGCCCCACATTCTGACTAAACTCCTGAGAAATGCTGGGTTACTCTCCACCTTATTACTCTGTGTGTGTGTGTGTTTGTGTGTGTGTGTGTCCGTGTGTGTGCATGTGTGTGTGTGTGTGTGTGTGTGTGCGCGTGCGTGCGTGTGTGTGTGTCCGTGTGTGTGCGTGTGTGTGTGCGTGCGTGTGTGAGTGCGTGCGTGTGTCCGTGTGAGTGCGTGCGTGTGTGCGTGTGCATGCGTGCGTGTGCGTGTGTCCCCGTGTGCGTGTGTCCCCGTGTGCGTGTGTCCCCGTGTGCGTGTGTCCCCGTGTGCGTGTGTCCCCGTGTGCGTGTGTCCCCGTGTGTGTGTCCCCGTGTGTGTGTCCCCGTGTGTGTGTGTCCCCGTGTGCGTGTGTGTGAATAAGAAGAGTTAAGAATAGAGAAAGCTCATGTCTCCAGTAATTTCTCTAAACACGTTGTAAAGGTAATCATAAAACTATTTCCTAAATGTGATGTACAATTAATGTACTAACTTTTACTTCTTCTATATATATATGTGTGTGTGTGTGTGTGTGTGTGTGTGTGTGTGTGTGTGTGTGTGTGTGTGTGTGTGTAGATCACATCCGCTCGTGGTGGTCCAGTCACAGTAAAAGGTGAGACACATTAAACACACCAATAATATTCATTAAGAGACAGTGCTGACAGTCATGAGTGTTCATTATAATATTAGGTGAGTCTGTGTGTGTGTGTGTGTGTGTGTGTGTGTGTGTGTGTGTGTGTGTGTGTGTGTGTGTGTGTGTGTGTGTGTGTGAGAGAGAGAGAGAGAGAGGGAGAGAGAGAGGAATTCCAACCTTTCTGATCCATTCTCTCTCTCCCTCCCTCCCTCCCTCTCTCTCTCTCTCTCTCTCTCTCTCTCTCTCTCTCTCTCTCTCTCCCCTCTCCCTCCCTCTCTCTCTCCCCCCCTCTCTCCCCCCCGCCCTCTCCCCCCTCTCTCTCCCTCCCTCTCTTCGCTCTCTCTCCCCCCCTCTCTCCTCCTCTCCCCCTATCTCCCTCTCTCTCTCCCTCCCCTCTCTCTCTCTCTCTGTCTCTCTCCCCCCTCCCCCCCTCTCTGCCCCCCTCCCCCCTCCCCCTCTCTCTGCCCCCCTCCCCCTCTCTCTGCCCCCTCTCTCTCCCCCCTCCCCCTCTCTCTGCCCCCCCCTCTCCCCTCTCTCGCTTCTCTCTCTTCCCTCCCTCTCCCACTCCCGCCCCTCTCTGCCCCCCCCCCTCTCTCAGCAGGTGATGTTGGAAAGACCCCAGATGACCTCAGTTTAGCTCCTAGCTGTAGTCAGGAACAAGGTGTAATTTCTTCCTCATTCCTGCAGACAATCACACAGAAACCCCTCAGTTTCACCTCATAGTAATGTAGCTAGCTGATGTTGTGTAACTAATTATTTATTACATGTCACTTTATCTCTGAGGGCATTTCAGTGTAAATGTAGTCACAGTTATAGATTAGTGATTCGTTCTGGAATGTAAACATGACAACAAGCATAAATAACAGAGTAGTTATTCTTTATTTGACCTTTGACCTTTGTTTCCTTCTCTCGATCAGATCTGACATCAGAACCTAAGATCTACGGTCTCATCTCCAACGACTCCTTCGCCTCTATGCAGCCTTCCACCTCGCTGGCTCAGGACCTCTACAGCTCCACCCCTCACCCTTTCAGCCAGTCATTGTCCTCCTGTGACACAGAAATCCCCGCCCACTCTCAGTCCTTCAGGAAAGAGTCGTCTCGTCCCCGTGGCCTTCCTCGCACTTCCAGCTCGGCCTTTCCGGATCCTTCCATCCCAGACTTTGGCCTCTACCCCCCTTCTCGGCGTAGTGGGCTCGACCCCGTTTGTGAACTAGACACGTCCCGTCCACAGGGGGCACTGCAGAGTGGGGACACGGCTGTCCCCTCCACGTCAGGACTGGACTGCTGTAAACAACATAAAAGGGAACGGCGCAAACTGGCCAGGTCCATTTCCAGAGAAACGGGGGAAGATTGTCAGGGTGACTCTGGACTGTACCAAGTGGATGGTTTCCGTGGGGGGATTTCAGGTGGAAGCAGGAGGAAAAGACGAGGAGAAAAAAGCATGGAAAGTTTGCGAAGCCTGAGTACACGCAGTAGCGGCTCGACGGAGAGTTACTGCAGTGGGACGGACCGTGACACGCACAGCACGCTAAGTAGTCTCCATAGTGAACAAACTAGCTCCACCCATGTCGAGAGTCTCATATCACTCTCATTGGATGAGGGCGGGACAACAGAACCGAGCATAACCTCAGGTGAGGGCAATAAAAACCCTCATGCTAATGAACTTAGCCCAAAATCTGTTAATACTAATGAACCCACAACTCCCAAAAACACATCACAGACCACCAGCCATGAAGGGGAGGAGTTTAAAACAGAAGGGAGTGGGGCGAGGACAAGCCCAGAAGCCTCTGCAGACTCCACCCACCTTTTTAAGGAGACGGCACAAGATGATGCCAAACCCAAATCAGCCAATCATTCTGATGCCAGCCAAAGTGGGCGTCGACGCAGTGCAAAGAAACGAGCTAGCAGTTTTGATGCTGCGCGTTACCATGACTACACCTGCTTCCGCAGCATAGCTAAACCTCGCTCTGCAGTGTTTGCTAAATATGATGAAGACTCAAGTGACCTAAGCGATCTGAGCCACGCCTCCAGTCTCAACTCCGCCCATCGGGTTGAGCTGATCCTCACCCCCGGTACATCCCAGAAGAAAGACAAGGAGAGAGAGAAGGGGAAGAAGCGAGCATCACGGCGTACAGCCAGTACAGGAAGTGCCAAAGTTCAGCTGCGTAAATGCCCTAATGAGCCGCAGCACCTTGGGGCACCGACGGATCCCCGACCGCTCAGCACTTCCAAATCTGACCTGGAGGCCAAAGAAGGAGAGGTGCTGGATGCAGCGTCACTACTGGGCAGAGCAAGTCACCTGGAGTCCGTCACCCGCTCCAGGAACAGTTTACCCTGTCCAATCAGCATCGCCGACACACACGACACAGCCAGGGGTACGTACACGTGTTTGTCCGTGTGTGTGTCCCTGTGTGTGTGTGTGTGTGTGTGCATGTGCATGTTTGTGTGTGCACTTGTGTTTGCATGCATGTGTGTGTGCACGTGTGTGTGTGTGCGCATTCATGTGTGTGGGCACATGTATGTGTGTGTATGTGTGTGCGCGCGTGTGTGTGTGTGTGTGTACATGTGTTTGTGTGTGCATGTGTGTTGTTTGCGTGTGTGTACATGTGTTTGTGTGCGTGTGTATGCTTGTGTGTGCGTGTGTGTGTGTGTG
>NC_062521.1:401961-411961 GCF_022655615.1 Tachysurus fulvidraco
ACACTCACACACACACACACACACACACTCACACACACACACACACATACTCTCTCACACACACACTCACACACACACACACACACTCACACACACACACACACATACTCTCTCACACACACACTCACACACACACACACACACACACACACACACACACACACACACAGACACATACTCTCTCACACACACACTCACACACACACACACACACACACACACACACACACACACACACACACACACACAGATAGATTGTTTATGTATCAGAAAATATAGTACTGAGGTTTTTTGTTTCTCTCTTCACCCACCCCCACCCCTCTGTTGTTCAGCCGTTCCTGAGTTACGTGCTGTATGGGTTGGTTGGTGCTGTCGGGTTCTTCACCCACTATCTCCTGCCCCAGATGAGGAAACAGTTGCCCTGGTACTGCTTCTCCCACCCGCTGCTCAAGCCCAGAGAGTATTACCAGTTTGAGGTGCACGGTGAGTGCTTTGGTTTTATCTAGACTTTTTCTTCCAACCTTTTTGTGTATTTTTTTTCATTGATCTGTTTTTTTTCTGTTCAGCGTAACACTCTGTTTGTGTTTGTGTATGATTAAGTATGATTCTAAGTGTAGTTATATTGTGTGTGTGTGTGTGTGTGTAGGTGCAGCTCATGTGATGTGGTTTGAGTGGCTCCATCTGTGGCTGCTGTTTGTGGAGAAGAACATTCTTTATCCTCTTGTCATTCTTAATGAACTCAGCAGAAGTGCACAGGAACTCGCCAGCTCTAAAAAACTCACCACAGAGTGAGTGTGTGTGTGTGTGTGTGTGTGTGTGTGTGTGTGTGTGTGTGTGTGTGTGTGTGTGTGTGTGTGAGTGTATTACTAATATGATTACCTCTGAACATATCAAAGGCATGACAGTCTTTCTTTTTTTTTAATTCTAAAAAAATTATTTTTGTATAGTTTTATACTCCTCCCTGTCTGTGTGTGTGTGTGTGTGTGTGTGTGTGTGTCACTCTCAGGGTGGGAGCAGTGGTTTTGAGTGTATCAGGGTTGAAGCTGTTGCGTTCGTGCTTCAGCAGTCCGGCCTCTCAGTATGTCACTGTGCTCTTCACCGTCCTCTTCTTCACCTTTGACTATTCACACCTGTCTGAAACACCACTGCTCAACCTCTTCATCATCTCCATCATCTTCAGCAAGGTCTCTCTATCTGTCTCTCTCTCACACACACAGTCATCAGAATATATTAATTAGTACTTTATTGTTTAAATATATGAATTTATTTGTGTAATTAGTGAACTCTGTGTGTGTGTGTGTGTGTGTGTGTGTGTGTGTGTGTGTGTGTGTGTGTGTGTGTGTGTGTGTGTGTGTAGATGTGGGAGCTGCTGAATAAGCTACGCTTTGTTTACACCTACATTGCTCCGTGGCAGATTACCTGGGGTTCAGCCTTCCATGCCTTCGCTCAGCCCTTTGCTGTACCACGTATCCTTCTTGTGTGTGTGTGTGTGTGTGTGTGTGTGTGTGTGTGTGTGTGTTTATATTGCTCCAACAGCACAATGTCTTTCATTAAACACCAGAGTGGATGCCGCTTTATAATGACACAGCAGTCATGATGAAGTGTAGGTTACAGGTTCTTGACTCCGCCCCTTTACCCAGATTCAGCCATGTTGTTTGTGCAGGCGATGGTGTCGGCCGTCTTCTCCACCCCTCTCAACCCGTTTCTGGGCAGTGCCATCTTTATCACCTCTTATGTCCGACCCGTTAAATTCTGGGAAAGAGATTACAAGTAAGATTCGCTAAGGGTTATGTTGTGTTTATGTTAATGTAGTGTTTTTAATGTGTGTGTGTGTGTGTGTGTGTGTGTGTGTGTGTGTGTGTGTGTGTGTGTGTGTGTGTGTGTGTGCACGGGTATACAGCACAAAGCGGGTGGATCACTCCAACACTAGACTGGCATCTCAGCTGGACAGGAATCCAGGTAACAGCACACCTGTAATTTTTGCACACATATCTCTCTTTCTGGATTTCTCTCTCTCTCTCACTCTCTCTCTCACTCCCTCTCTCACTCCCTCTCTCCCTCACTCCCACTCTTCCTCACTCCCTCTCTCACTCCCACTCTTCCTCACTCCCTCTCTCACTCCCACTCTTCCTCACTCCCTCTCTCACTCTCTCTCTCTCACTCCCTCTCTCCCTCACTCCCTCTCTCACTCTCTCTCTCACTCCCTCTCTCCCTCACTCTCTCTCTCACTCTCTCTCTCACTCCCTCTCCCTCACTCCCTCTCTCACTCTCTCTCTCACTCTCTCTCTCACTCCCTCTCTCCCTCACTCCCTCTCCCTCACTCTCTCTTACACTCCCTCTCTCCCTCACTCCCTCTCGCACTCTCACTCTCACTCCCTCACTCCCTCTCTCACTCTCTCTCTCACTCCCTCTCTCCCTCACTCTCTCTCTCACTCACTCTCTCCCTCCCTCCCCCATTCACTCCCCCTCTCTCGCTCACTCTCTCCTTCCCTCTCCCTCACTCACCCCCCTTCCTCTCCCCCTCCCTCTCTCCCCCCTCCCCCCTCTCCCCCCTCCCTCCCTCTCTCTCTCAGGGTCAGATGATAATAACCTGAACTCCATCTTCTATGAGCACCTGACTCGCTCCCTGCAGCACTCTCTGTGTGGGGACCTGCTGCTGGGCCGCTGGGGAACCTTCAGCACCGGAGACTGTTTCATCATGGCGTCTGATTACCTTAACGCTCTTGTTCACCTCATCGAGATCGGCAACGGACTTGTCACCTTCCAGCTTCGCGGCCTCGAGTTCAGAGGTTTGTGTGTGTGTGTGTGTGTGTGTGTGTGTGTGTGTGTGTGTGTGTGTGTGTGTGTGTGTGTGTGTGCGCGCACACATAAGGACTTAGTAAAATTGTTATTGTTTTTGGCTTTTCTGTGACTCCACAGGTACATACTGCCAACAGAGGGAGGTGGAGGCCATTACAGAGGGTGTAGAAGAGGATGAGGGCTGCTGCTGCTGTGATGTGGGTCACCTGCCCCACCTGCTGTCCTTTAATGCTGCCTTTGTTCAGCGCTGGCTGGCCTGGGAGGTGCTGCTGTCTAAATACACCTTACAGAGCTACAGCATCACCGAGAACAGTGCAGGGGCCATGCTGCAGGTCTACGAGCTACGCCAGATCCTCACCACCTACTACGTCAAGGTATAGGATCAGTTACACACACACACACACGCACACACACACACACACTACATAATACAGAACTCCTTCACTTTCATTTGATCCTATTTTATTATACACTTTTACAGTGTCACGTATTATGTAACATTACAGATATTTACTGTCTGATTATGTAATTTATTAATTATTATTATTATTATTAATGTTATCAGTATTAACATTTACTAAATACTCATTTTAGAAATCATAAAAACATTATACTATTAGTAAAAATTGTAGTTATTTTGAATATAACATAAAATATTAAATGAATAAAATATAACAAATTTACATATTGATGCCTTATAAATGTGTTATTTAGTAAAAGTATATTCAAAAGCTCTGAAATATATTCATGTTAAACATATACTGTACCACCTTTACTGATTGTGTGTGTGTGTGTGTGTGTGTGTAGGGAATAATTTATTACGTGGTTGCGTCTCCGAAGCTGGAGGAGTGGCTCTCTAATGATGCCATGATGGATGGGCTGAAGATCTGCAGTGAGAGGAACTACGTTGACCTCGACCCAACCTTCAACCCCAACATCGACGAGGATTACGACCACCGACTGGCAGGAATCTCCAGAGACAGTTTCTGTTCTGTTTACCTCAGCTGGATCCAGTACTGCAGCACTCAGAGACAGAAGGTACACACACACACACACACACACACACACACACACACACTTATACAGTACAGTCCTTACTAAACAACTGTAAAATGTTCTCTCTTTCTCTCTCTCTCTTTCTCTTTCTCTCTCTTATTCTCTCTCTCTCTCTTTGTTTGTTCTCTTTCTAATTTTTTGTGTCTTTAGCCGTTTGAAAGTGAGAGAGACTCAGCATTGGTTTCGTTGTGTTTTGGTCTGTGTGTGTTGGGGAGGAGAGCACTCGGCACTGCAGCTCATCAAATGTCCAGGTGGAGGCGCTGTGTTCATTCTCCTAAACATATTATTTTTAGTGAACTTGCATTCAGTTAATATATATATGTGTGTGTGTGTGTGTGTGTGTGTGTCTGCAGTAATCTGGAGTCGTTCCTTTACGGTCTTCATGCTCTGTTCAAAGGAGATTTTCGGATATCGTCTGTGAGGGATGAGTGGATTTTTGCAGATATGGAGCTGCTCAGGAGAGTCGTTGTCCCAGGAATACGCATGTCCCTCAAACTTCACCAGGTGTGTCTGTGTGTGTGTGTGTCTGTGTGTGTGTGTGTGTGTGAATATGTATTGCCAAAGCTAACAGTGGTGTCTGACTCAGGATCACTTCACCTCCCCGGATGAGTATGACGATCCGTCTGTGTTGTACGAGGCTATCTCTTCTCATGAGCAGACGCTGGTAATAGCACACGAGGGCGACCCGGCGTGGCGCAGCGCCGTGCTGTCCAATGCTCCATCACTGTTGTCGCTACGCCACGTCCTCAACGAGGGAACCAACGAGTACAAGATCATCACACTGAACCGCAGATACCTCAGCTTCAGAGTCATCAAGGTCCATAGAGAGAAAGAGAGAGAGAATTTCACATGGAGGTATTTGTTAGGATATTAAATATGTAGTGTGTGTGTGTGTGTGTGTGTGTGAATGCACACAGGTAAATCAGGAGTGTGTTCGTGGCCTGTGGGCGGGGCAACAGCAGGAGCTGGTGTTTTTGCGGAACAGGAACCCAGAGCGTGGAAGCATCCAGAACGCCAAACAGGCCCTGAGGAACATGATCAACTCGTCATGTGACCAGCCCATTGGTTATCCCATCTACGTCTCCCCCCTCACCACCTCCTACTGCAACACACACACACAGCTCACACACACACTCGGTGGAGCCATCAGCATCGCCAGCATCCGACACTTCATTATCAACACCTGGCACAGGTGTGTGTGTGTGTGTGTGTGAGAGTGTAGTGTGATTCAGATATCCTGGTTGTGGTACTGACTGTGTGTGTGTGTGTGTGTGTGTGTGTGTGTGTGTGTGTGTGTGTGTGTGTGTGTGTGTGTGTGTCCAGGTTGCGTAAAGGTTGTGGCGCGGGGTGCAACAGTGGAGGCAACGTGGAGGAGTGTGAAATGGGGAATTCTGGAAACACAAATGACATACACCTTAGAGTGACCAGCATTCAACACACACACACTCCTCTCTCACTGGGTAACACACATAGTCCTTACTCACTGGTTAACACACACACACACGCACACACACACACACAGATAATGTACTCAAATCTTTGTCTCTCTCTCTCTCTTCAGGAACTAGTCAAAGCTCTCAGTCTGTGCTTTCCTCCCTGGTGCGTCATTCTCCCACCCGTTCATCGGTGGCAAGCCGGTCATCATCTCTCCGTTACAACAGCAACGCTGAGCCGACACTGTGTAAGCGACACACTCTCACACACACACACACACTTGCTGGCCTGCTCGACCATAATCATCACCAGCAGCCCAGGAGAGAGGACGTCTCCAACAGAGTACAGGTAAGAGACAGAGAGGGAAGGCATGGGCATGTTAAGGACTATTTATTTAAATATATTTTTCCTAATGTGTGTGTGTGTATGTATGTGTGTGTATGTATGTGTGTGTGGGTGTGTGTTAGATAGTGGATGTAAATCAGGTGTTGGATGTGATTAATCTGTCGACGCGTAAGGAGCTGCTGTGGCCTGATGAGTCGATGAGGCTGAGGGCAGGGCCAAGCTGCTGGAGAGACTGGGGCCCCCTGGAGGGCATGGAGGGACATGTGAGTATACACACACACACACACACACACACACACACACACAGCTATTAACTATGTATGTGTGATAGATAAACTCAAAAGTATTGGTTCATTATACTGTGTGTGTGTGTGTGTGTGTGTGTGTGTGTGTGTGTGTGTGTGTGTGTGTGTGTGTGTGTGTGCAGGTGATTCACCGGTGGATGCCTTGCAGTCGTGACCCTCTCACTCGCTCCCCCATTGATAAATCCATCCTGCTGGTTCAGGTGGATGATAAACTGGTTCCTATTATAGAGACTGGAGTGATTGAACTGGGAGCAGAAGTGTAAACACACACACACACACGTGTAGAACACACGGATTAACACGTCTTCCACGTGTTAAAGGATGTTTAGGGAAGCAGTAAGACTCTCTCTGGGTTTTTTGTCAGCTGTTGTGGAGAAATGTCACATGATTAAGTAGCAGAAACAGATGAAGGGAAAACTGCAGGAATACGGAGACTGATGCTGGTCCTAGTGGCCTTTAACATCTTCCTTATCTTCTCCTCCAGGAGGCCTGTATCAGCTTTGCTCACATCCCATAGGTTTCTGGCCTGAACGTTAGAGGTGACCTGTTACTGACCTTCACCTGTTTTCACTTTTTCTTTATTTCTCCCAAACACAGACGTCATGCTGACTTACATCTTATTGTTTCTGTGGATCTGGAGAACTCGGAGTGTGTCTGATTCGTCCAGAGCAGCCAGTGGTTTCTGTTCCTGTAGATCTAGAGCAGTTAGAGTGGTCAGATCTTATGGAATTGTTCTGCACTGGACTGGAGGTAATAATAAGAATTTCTACTGGCCTCATTCCCGAGTCCACGGCGGCTCTCAGCATCAGCAGTAATCAGGGAGCCACTTCATCCCTTTAAATGTGTTCTAGTGTATTTAAACACTTCAGCTTTAAACCCATCATACACACACCTTTACTTTAAAACACACACCAAGGTGTCTGCGGTTCTTCTGCACTCTGTAGCTCGGATGCACAGACGTTTCCAAGGTAAGAGTAGTACAGGATGTGTGTGTGTGTGTGTGTGGTTCTGGGACATTCTGACTGTTTGTTCGTGTTTATTTAGAGCAGCTCTGATGGCGTTTGTGATGTTTTTGTGAGGGAGAAAAGCTTCAGTAAGACGTAAGAAATGAAGTTTAACATGAATCTCCGACACGTTGTGGATGCTGACGCACCTAATCATGATGTCTGCCAAGTGCTGTAAATGTCACAGAAATGTAATCCTACTGTACAGATGGATGTGTGTTATTGTATGGTGATCTAAAGAAAAACCCAGAGGAGTAGTTGTGTGTGTATGAGGCCTCGGTCCTGCCCCTCGCTCTGCGTCACTCAGACATGCTGCATGACAGATCACACTGCGCTAAAGCTTCGACCTGTCAATCATTCTGTCTTTATAATCATCATAATTCACTCTCACTGCTTTTATACACGTTCTCTTAGAAACTCACCGTAATGCCATCACACTGCCATCCTGTAACATCACTACACCACTAACAGGACAAACACTACACTACACCACACTATACTCCAGTGGGCCTGCAGGTGGCGCTCTGTTGGCACTTTAGGAGGCAGTGTGAACATTCTGGAGGAGACAAATGTCTGATTTATTAATGTTGCTTATACAACAGCAGAGTGTAGATTATTATTATTATTAATGATAATAATAATAGTAATAAATTTAAGGACAGAATTTAGATGAAAGTCTCACATTCAGAGATAATTATATTTCTGAAAATACTGTAAAAATCATGTGTGTATCAGACAAACATTTATCCAAGCTGATATTTTGGCCTTTTTTCCACATAAATATGAATATATAACGTCACCACATGTTTACAGATCATTAAGGACTTTTATTACAACATTATAGAGTTTACTGATATGAAGCATTATAAGCAGTTGATTATGTTGATTATGAATGTGCTTTATAGAAAGTGTCAGGTTTAGTTTCATTTCTATGCATTTTATCAGGAGGTTTAGTTAGTCTTCTGCTGATGTTCTCCACACACACACACACACACACACACACACACACACACGCAGATGTTAGAGCGCCAATTATTTGCATTAAAAACAATGATATTTAAATAGAATATTTAGCTTCCTTCAACTCAATGTTTGTTTTTTTTGGGGTTTTTTTTTTAAAGTTTTTTTTTATTAATGATTTATTCATCGTGTTTTTTATGAATGAAGAAACTAGCGAGTTGCACTATGGATTAATTTTGTATGACGTGTTTGATTTACAGCAGCGATGCACTACAATCTTCACGCCTTTTATTTATTCGACACGATGCCACTCATCATGCCTTTTGGGGAAAATGCAATCATCATGTCTTTTTTCTGCTTTTCTCTTCAAATGGTTTTTACTGAATATAATTGTAAATAAATATGATGATGATTATAACATAAGTGTAAAGAAGGGACTTGCTCTGAATATTTATTACTGTGCTTCTACATTTTGTTACCTTTTTCATTTACGTGATATAAAATGAGAGGTTATTAAGTATAAACTGATCGTGGCACAAAACCGCTGCGCTTCAGAAGGACTGTTTCCCTGTTTAACTGAAATTCTTTTATAAAATGGAAAAAATAAATGAGTTTGATTTAGAACTTTAGTCTGATTTTGTTCACTGGTTCTGCTGTGTGGAGTGTGTGGAGTTTTGCAGCAGCTGTGATGGTGGTTAAAAGATGTGGGTTCTTTAGATCTAGAACCAGAGTGGCTCAACATCGTCTGTACATCCTGCAGAACAGCAGGAACATTTCAGTCTGTCAGCTCTAATGAACCTGAGCAGCACAGGCCCCTATCTACGTACACTTCTAATGGAGCCAGACCATCTACTGTGTGTGTGAGTGTGTGTATATAAATATGCATATATACGTGTGTGTGTATATATATGTGTGTGTGTGTGTATTTATGTGTATGTGTGTGTATATATATGTATGTGTGTATATATGTGTACGTGTGTGTGTATATATGTGTATGTGTGTATATATATATATGTATGTGTGTGTATGTGTATATATGTGTATGTGTGTATATATATATGTGTGTGTGTGTGTGTGTATATATGTGTTTGTGTGTGTGTGTGTGTGTGCGTACGCGTACGTACAGCTGGTGGAGCAGAATTTCATGTCCTGTTTTTTTTTTTCTCTTTGTGGTTTTACTGCTTAATTTCAGGGTTTCATGTCACCGCAGTCTCTACGCATGTGATGTCTCGTGATGTTTCATGTGATTTTCTGTCCCCTGCTGCATGAAACTGTTTATAATTAACACACAGTGAGAAAGAGAGAGAGAGAGAGAGAGAGAGAGAGATGGCTGTGTCCCAAACTCTCGGGTTTGGTAGTAGATGTGTAAGATTATTTTAAGACCTTTATATATATTATATATAATTGATCCCACTGTTGCCGCCTCTCACCATCTCCTCATTCACAAGAGCCTCACTAGTACTGAAGCCCATTTGGGACGAAGCCATGATCTTCCTCAGCAGTTAAACTTTATCTCGGAACATCACAGAGGTTATAAAGTAGCAATAAATCAGTCATGTGGCAGTGATGTGATGACGATGCTGTCATGTGCAAGTGCATTGTGGGAAATAACAGGTGTACACTGCTAACACTACACTAACACTACACAACAGTACACTACACTAAGACTACATTACACTACACTAACACTACACAACAGTACACTACACTAAGACTACATTACACTACACAACAGTACACTACACTAAGACTACATTACACTAACACTACACTGCACTACACTAACACTACATTACACTACATTGCACTACACTATACTAACACTACATTACACTATACTAACACTACATTGCACTACACTAACACTACACTAACACTACATTGCACTACACTAACACTACACTATACTAACACTACATTACACTATACTAACACTACATTGCACTACACTAACACTACATTACACTACACTATACTAACACTACACTATACTAACACTACACTATACTAACACTACACTGCACTATACTAACACTGCACTAACACTACATTGCACTATACTAACACTACACTACATTGCACTACACTAACACTACA